>NW_024884878.1:3514665-3542076 GCF_019232065.1 Centrocercus urophasianus
CCCCCCCCCCATCGTGGGGTGGGAGCCCTGCGGGGTGTCACGAACACCGCCGTCCTTTGTCGCGGGGATGCTCCCACATCTGTGTCCGCGGTGGATGTGCGCTGGATGGAGAACGTGCGTCCCCGGAGCGGGGGCTCGGGGGACGGTGGAGACGATGCTCCTCGTTCTGCAGAGCGGATTTTGAGCGCCTGCGGTTGTAAGGGACAGCTCCGAGTGCGGTACTCCCGAACACACGCCTGGGGGAATAGCAGTTACTGCCAAGGCAGCAGAGCCTCCCACCTCCACGCTGCCTCCTCATATGGGGTTCTGCACGCCCTGTCCCACAGCTGCTGTGATAAACACCCAATGCTCGTGAGCGTTTTGAGCGTTTCCCCCTGTAGGTTTCCCTGCCAAAGCAGAGAGGAACTGCAGTGCTCTCTCTTTATGTGCTGTTATTTCAGAATGCTGTTCTTTCAGAAGTAAGACCTTCTCATCTAGAAAGGAAAGCGTCAGAATGTTTCAAAATAAATCAGATTTAACTTGGATAGCTTGCTAAGTGTTAGCGGGGGATAGGGGGGGAGCACAACTGCTTTTTTTAGAGGCTTTATCACAAAATGAGCTATGCAGCCTTTATTTCAGTCAAAACTACGGCAGTGAGGGATGGAAGTGAAAATGAGTTTGTGTGATGCTCAGAGAGGGAGGTAAAAGGCTATGTGTGAAACCCGTGCCCAGGAGTGCTCACACCTGGTCCTCCATCCTTCATCCAGCACTGAGGGGTTTGGGTTGCAAAGAAGATCGCACCTGGAGCATTCTCTTCTCTTGGGAGAATTATAGAGTGTTCCATCCATCATTCAACAGCAGTGTTCTTTATGCAAAAAAAAAAAAAAAAAAAAAGAAAGAAAAAAGTGAAAATCCAGTGGGAGGAGGAAGAGAAGGGTCTGTTTTGCAGTGAAAGCTGTGCGGGTGGGAGCTGTCTCCCCAGTGCACATCAGCAGTGCTGCACCCCGTGCTGGAGGCATTGCCCTGTGCATGCAGAGCTGTGGTGTGGTCGGCATGCTGTGGGCCATGGTGTGCGGTGCTTCTGTGTGTGCCTGCAAGATACCCCATCCAAAGATAGGTTGGGGTTTTTGCAGCACTTGGATTGATTCCCCAGCTACTGTGCCCCTTCTCACCTTTCTGTCCTGAAAAGTAGTGATTTTGACAGCGTGCTGCAGAACAGCAGTACCTTCTTCTTTTGGTAAACAGGGGATCTCTGAGAACTGTTTTAAGTGCTCTGAATTCCCCCTTGAGGAAGTAGGAATAATGCCTCCATAGGATGGAGAGAACACAGTGCGTTCAGCTCGGTGTGAGCAGTGTGGCTCAGTGGTGCAGCCCACAGCCGGGATTCTCTCTTCTAGGATGGAGGCATTCTGTGGAAGGGCTCTAGGTGGAATTGTTTTCCTGCACAGCAGCAAGAGGTGAAGGAATATGAAGTATTAGAGAAGCTTGTCACCTAGACAGCTGTCCACCCGTACTGCCATCAGTGCTGCGTGGGCTGATACTGTGGGTTGTGGTACCCTGCAGTTAGGGAGAAAGACCAAAGTAACTTGCTGTTCTGCTGTAGTCTGAAGCCATGTCATTTTCTTCCATATAGAAAGGTAAGGTGGTCTGGAGGATGGTGACTGTGCTGAGTTTAAAACGCCCTTTCATCTCAGGAGGTTTTAGGTCTTGTGTCAGAGCTTCTGAATAACATCAGCACCAGGTGGGTGTGGTTATTGGTGAGGGTATTGATGAGGACTCTGAGAGGATTCTGGTGCTTTCAATAATTCATGCTGCTGTGGCTCTTGCCTTTGTTTCTGTGGGTTTTATTTTGTTCTTTTTGTTGGTGGGGGGGGATTTTAATTCTTTCTGGGTTTTTTTTTTGTTGTTGTTGTTTGTTTGTTTGTTTGTTTTTTCTTAATGCCTTTTGGCTGCCAAATGGTCAGGGAACTTAGTGAGAAGGCAATGCAGGAGCTCTGAGTGCTGGATGGGTGTGCAGCCTGTTGGCTCATTGGCTCACCTTTGTGTGAAGGTACATTTCCTTCTCGCTGTTGCTGATAATTAAAAACACAGCTGAGGGACAATTAAGTGGATCGGTTTCACTGGATTTATACAAAACCAAGCACCGTGCTCCTTGTGCCTTAGAGTTTGTGCAGCCACAAGTTTTTTTAACGCATTATGTTAAATACAGTCTTACTTTGCGTAATTTGTCTTTGCATTCTCTGTAGATATTCAGGACATTGAAGAAAATTCTGATTCTTACTACTCATTGATTGGCATTCCTAGGTCATTATAAGCCTGATTAGTCAAAGCTATGTCTAATTATGAATCCTTACAAACTATTGCTCATTTCTGATCATTACAATGACTAGTTTTGCTGCTTGTTTTCTGAAATATTTTTAGTTCATGCCTTTTTCAGCCAATCTTAGGGAGCTTTTTTCCCTGATTTGAAAGCATAGGGAGAAGCTTTTGCTTCTTTTTCTGGAAAGAATAACTTCATTTTTATCTTGAAAAATATTAAAATGATTGAAGTAACTCTGTTAAGAATGAAATGGAAGTATTTGAAATTTATAAGCATTGCCACTCAGGACTGATGTTCATGCGGCATGGCAATTGATGGTTTCTGTGCTGTCAGTATTATCCTCATGAGATGCTCTGAGTAGAACTCTTGTTTGGGTTTCCTGCCATCTCACAAGCCTTTGGATTCCTAGGGAACAATTCTATTCCTTAATGATGAAAATCTTTAGAGGGAGGAAAGAAAGAAGATAAACTGTCATCAGTGTTGTATAATGGCATTTCAGTGACCCATTTTCTGTTGATAAAACGCAAATCTTCTGTGTTGTTGTTTTTTTTTTTTACTCTTCCTTTCAGCAACTATACTGTGAAGCAGTGGTTCATGAGCTTATTTATAATCATACTGATCAGAGCTGTTATTTGATTAAAGACTGATCTCTCATTCCCTTTGAAACTTGAAGTAGATATCTATATCAGTCGGTTGTAGGCAGGTGTTTTTATATATTGGCACACTGTGTTTTCAGCCTCGTGGTTATGATGGCACCCCTATTAGGCCAGTGTGGATACTTGGTGAACAGTTTTCTATGAGATAGACTTAGTGAGCACTTGAACTCATCGTCCAAAAATACTGCTATTTACTCTTGAATAAAGTTGCATTGAAATGAATATTCTTTATGAAGTGTAAACACTTTAAGCTGCATTTTGCTGATGGGTAACACTTTAGCTAGTCTTTGTCCCTTCGTAATGGACAGGAAAGTCCCATTTGGTTTTAGGTTGCAATTAAAATCCAAATACCACTATTTAAATGATGAAACGATGATATGAAAATAGGATGATCTTTGTTTTTTTTTCAGAAGACCACTTGTGTCTGAAGGGAAATGAGTGCATGTGTTTTCACCTGATGGACCAATTACACAGACTGCTTAGAAAATTGTTTATTAGTTAAACGGATAACGCAACATAACTCATTAGCTGTCAGTGCCAAAATTAAAGTTACGGTGCAAGAAAAAAAGGCAAAATGCTGTCAAAATTTTATCATCGTTGGTAGTAAAACTATAATTTATTTTGGTAGAACAAAATTGAATTAAATTTAGCAGAATGATTTGTCTGTGCAAAATCTTACTTTATTATGGAGCTTGTTTGATTAACTGCAAAATGTCAGTTGTTTGGTCACGATGAGTAAGAGTAATTACCCAAAATCCTGTTGCTTTTTGTTTAGCAAGGATTTATACAACAGTAACTTGTGATTAATATTTTATTACCCGTAATAAATGTGTGTTCTATTTATGTTTTAAAAAATCATATATCTTCTCAAAAAAAATTATTCAACTGAAGACAATTTCTTTTGAATTGTAGCAAAATCACACAAAAAAACCCCAAAACTGTAGGTACGGTGTTTTAATGGATGCAGAATGGTAATATACATTTTATATTTGAAATTATATTTTTTGAAATTGTGTTTCCTGTAACAAACATCTCTGATGACTGAAAGCAACCACTGAGAGCAGCAGATCAGATTACAGGGTCTTAATGTGAAGATGAATACCACTTGTTCTAAGCATGCCTGCCTTCTGTGTTGAGAACATATTGCAGCCATAGGCATAACAGTCATTATGGTAACGCAGAGGCCTTCCAATGTGAATGAAGAGCTAACTCCTTGACCTCTGACTGCAGATTTCATGGAAGTTCCTTCTCTGTATGTTACTTTGTTTGATAGATTTGTTTCAGCTGAGCAAGGTAAGGTGAATCACAAAACTTGAGAAATCAGATGCGTTGATCTGACAACTGGACTCGTCCTCAGTCTTCTTCCCAACATCTAATTGATCTTTCCTCCTGTTATGTCCTTCATTTTGTATATGATCAAACAGCATTAATTTCTCAGCTCCAGTTTTTGGCTCTTTGCCGCTGTGCTCACAAACTGCGTGAGAACTTTGTGTTTGGTGATGGCCTCATGGATCAGCAGGTGGTGGTAGGCCATCAGTGAGAGCTTCTGCAAGAGAGGATCTTCTGAGAAGGAGCTCCATCTGACTGTTGTGGAGTTCTTTCCTGCAAAGCAAAAAGCTTTCTGTTCCCTGTGATGAACTGCCAGATGCACTGCCACTCATGGTGCATGTGGGCCTCGGAGGTGCAGTTCTCCAGTTCTGGCTCAGCCTCAGCAGCCCTGCATATGCCGTGTTGTTCCTGCACTGGGGCAACCAGTTTTGCTGCTGAAGCACGCTGCCAAGGTGTTTGATTGTGCTGATCAAACCGTGTGTCACAGAGGATCTTCCTGGGATTTAAGTTTGCTAGCCAGAATGACCTAGTTATAAAGCAGAAATCATTGGGATTGTAAAATATTAATGTTTCATCTTATTGTGAATATATTTGTTATTGGTTGGACTTTGTGAGCTGGATTTGCTCTGGGTTCTGGTGAAGGTTCTCTTTTAGTTTGAACTTAGACGTGGTTAATGGGTTATGTTAATGGTGCTCCCTGAATCTAGTAAAAAAGTGAAATTTCTTTAGCTGCATGATTTAGTGGAGCTCTTTAGAGTCAATTACATTGAATACATTAATTTATTAGTGGATAAGAAAGTTTCAAATGTTGTTGGTGGGCCATCCATTTGAAACACTTCCTTATTTTTCAAGGCTGCTTATTTTTTTTGTGGATGTTTGCTGTTACAGCTGTCTGATGTGAAATACTAGTGAATGCCTTTTAATTCCAGTAACTCTAGTTTCAGTTTATTAGAGCAGTAGTTCACTCTGTTGATAGACCCAGGGAAATATGAATGTCTGCAAACCTATAATTATGTCAGGAACTAATTTATAGCCTGCTTTATTTATTTATTTATTTATTTAGTGCTAAAATCATATAGTACAGCAACGAACAGAAATTATATGGGTACAGTTCAGATCTTTAAAAGAGATAAGAACACTGAGATTTTAAAAATTGTTTTTAAAAAGAAGCTCTCGAGAATGTTTAGGTAATTCTCAGCCTAATGTGGGTTGAGTGAATGCCCCTTTTTTACAGATGTGTAAATATTTGTATGTATCGCTGAGACCTGTAGCTACTTTTAATTAAATTGTCAGAGGCTTCAGACATGAAGCTGTGGGAAGGATTTGCAGCTGCCCTGGGAAGCAGTGGTTGGGAACTCTGGTTACCCAGGTAGGCTGAGTGGATAGTAAGACCACAGGTAACTTCAGGAGAGAGATGCAAGAAACTAGCTCCTTGGGACGAAAAAGTTCTGCTGCGTCTTAGGTTCTGGAGAAAAGCAAAGATTTCAAGTTGGTGAGGCTTTGCCACTCAGCCATCTGCAGATCTTATTTGGGACGTAGTACATCTGACAATCCCATTGGAGAAGAGTAGAGTTTGTGTGGTATTTGCGACAAAATCCCACATTTCTGAAAGGGAAATAAGGGAAACTGAAGCAGGAATTAGGATGTCAGTCAGTGTGTCTGTGAATGAGAGAGGCATCTGAACTATGATTTCCCAGCATCTCGATGGCTGACCATAGCCAAAAGAAGTGAAGTGCAATCAGCTTTCAAAATGGTGATGCTGTTTTCCAGGCCTGCAGTAATTGTCCTGATGGGAGAGGGTGTGGCCCTAGTCTCCCAAGGGTGTGCAGAAGAGTAAACATTCATCATTAAGGACCATGTCACATTACAAGACCTGCATTAGAGGTTCCTCTGCATGCTTCCAGTGCTAGATGCAGCTGTCCAGCCCAGGACTATCACACAGAAGAAAAGATAATATTTATAAATTTGAGTAGAAATGATAGAATTCACCATTAGAAACTAGAAACTAGAAATTAGAAACTAAAATAGCTTTTTTTCATTTGCAGTAGATGCAAAAAATAATGTTAATACAGTGTGTGTGGAGGAACTGATGAGAAATCAGTTGTGTTCAGATAAACATATGAGATAATGTAGAAGAAAAAGCGTGATTCTGCATTTGGTTATTGTTTGTTTATGGCTTTAGAGTCCTTTTGATTGACATCTTTGGAATGCTGAGCGTGATCAAGGAAATGTACCTGTCTCAAGCAAGCTTTTGACTTCTTCTCCACATCTGGCACACCTTGCTATGCAATTGAAGCACGTGGGCTAGAGACAAATTTGAACACAGAAGATGTTAACAAAATCCATTTTGGATTACAGAAGCCTCCGAAGAGCAAGTGGGCCAGTTTTACTTGGCAAAAGAGTTTTTCCATGCTCCCAGTGTATGTAAACCCTAGTACAAATAAGAATCTATTCCAATTGAGAATTGTGTTTACTAAACTAGATATAAGGTATATAAATAACTTCAGAAAAGTTTAAATAGATGAAAGTCTTGCTTCAGTTGCCCATGCAGATGTGAGGAGGAAGCAGTCACTGTGGAGTTCCTATAAGGCAGTAGGAGGGGACATTTCAAAGTATATAGCAGTCAAGCAGTTGGAGAAACAAACTGCAAGGGTGTAATAGCTTGTTTCCAGGAATTCTGAAGGAAATATGTGACTTAAGTGACTTCTAAATCGGTCATTTAGTTTTGAATACTATGTATGACCTGGAGGATAACCAATTATGAGGAAGAAAAGTGGTGAGGAATTAATAGGAAGTTGAAATCCAACTAAGTAATTGAGGGAAATAAATAGTCACCAACATCTAGAAGAATGTGTCAAAAAGATGCAATACACTTCTGATTACTTTAAGGTGACAAATGGTTCTGTGGTTTTGCTGGTGGAAATAGTTCTGTACAACTCCCTCCTCATGCTCAGTGTGGCTTAACATGAGTATGTAGTTCCAGGCTTAATATTGAAAACTTCTTTTATTGAGAACATATTCCTTCAAAATGTTCAGGATCAAGTTGTTCATACGTTGTTCTCATCAACACTCCATCTGTGGAAGTGAAAAGGGTCAGAGTTATAAGTGTGTTTGGGATTTTGGAAGATCTAGTTCTTGTGAAGAAATAGACATAATTTCTGCTTTGATTTTGAGGTAATTAAGTCCTAAGCAATGTAATGCACTGGGGACTGCAAAACAAGTCATCAGATATCTCCTGTAAAGCAGTTGCAAGTACTGTGAGAAGACAAGCTAAAGTAGTTTGTCCTTTTTGTAGCTGAGGATAAAAAGAATTGACCTAAATCTCTTTGGTAATTGTTTTGGATTTTCCCTAACGTAGACCATTTTTATGTTGAGATACACTTGCTAAAGCTTTGGAATGGAAAGGTGGGGATATGGTGATGCTCTTTAATATTACATATTGCAGTTTTATTTTTAACATTAGATAAACAAAAAGTTATCTGATGGGAAAAGAAATCTGAATTACAAAATACTTAAAAATTAATAATACATTAACCAAACTTTGTTGAAGTAAAAGTTTCAGTCTTCTAAAACTTTGGAGCTAGTTTATCTGGGAGTACCTTTTTTCAGTTATAAAACAAAAAAACAAACAAAAAAAAAACAAACAACAAAAAAGAAGAAACTAAGAATGTATCCTCTGAATGCCATCAAAAATCTTCTGCATTATGTCATATTACACAATTGCTTGCATGGATAGTGGCTTATCTGTCCCTCTTGGGCTTTAGCTGTTCTTCTGAAGAAATGAACATTGCTCAATGGGAGGGATATCAGGCTCTTAAGTGCCACCAGTTTGTTGTTGCTGCACTGGTCAATGTACTACTGAACCATCCTGTCTTATGGACATGGTGGTTTGAGCATCCAATGTCAGTCTCTGTAGTCTTGCTTAAAAATGGTTGTGATGTTATTTTGCAGTGTGCATAGACATACTGTCTGAAAAATTAAATTGACATCCAGTGTAGAATGCAGTATCAACACATAATTTCGATATTAGATCAAAATAAGCAAGTTTACCACTTTTACTTCTTAATAAGCATAGAAAACTCCATTTTACTTTAAAGTTCTTGTTAGAACTTTCTGAGACTGTTTCATTTCAGTAAAGATCAGATGAGTGCTGCAGTTGAAGAAATGACTGGTCAGATTTAACAGCTACTAGCCAGCAACAGTTCACTACTTGTTCATTTTAAGGCAGCGTTCGTGAGTATTTGGTGCATATGAAGGAGGTAAAGTCTTTTTTTTTTTTTTTTTTTTTATTTTTTTTTTTTTTCTCCACTGCTGCTTCTTACAAAGTAAGTGAAACTATTGCCATAGGTTGCAGTTGCGTACCTGGAAGATGTGAGTTTGACTGGAAGTTAGAGATGTTCCGTGTAGGAGATTTAAACTTCTTCATCACTATGGAGGTTCTCTAACGAATAAAAAATCTGCATCATGTCCAACTGGATTTTATAATTAAATCTTTAATCTATATTACAGATTTATTTTATTTATGTGCTAACTAGGTATGAACAACTCATGGAGGGACACTCAGTGAGTGTGTGGAATATATCAAGATCTTGCATATGCATGTCTTCTTCAGCAGCTATCAAAGTCTCTCATGTTCTGCAACTTTCCAAATCTACTGAGTGTAGTATGATTGTATCTCAGATTTGATACTGATTGTGAAAATCTATGAAAAATTGCTCATGCTTTTGAGCCCATGACAAACTGCCAGTATACTGTTATGCATAGGCTGTGCTACTTGGAAAATTCTGTAACTCTTTGTTCATTCAGTCTGAAGCAAAATATAATTCTGTAATACATATATAACAGTAAAGACTACTTTGTCTGTTCTATGAGAATAATTAGTTATATTTTGAACTCAGCTAAGGGATTTATAATAGTGATGCTCACTGAAATTTACCGTAAGATACATATATGGCTTAACATTCTTCCAGAACTCAGGCTCTGTGATTCTATGTATACTAGCAGAAATGATCTGTTACATTTTCAAGAACTTGTGCAAAAATTTGCGTGCACTTTTACACAATTATGAAATCTGACACAGAATGTTATTTCAGCGAATTGCAGCTGTTACATAGATACTCTGAAAGATCAGAGTGAAAATATGTTAACAGCAGGCACAGATGATGGCATATTTGATAAATAAAAAATACTAAGATGTCTGCTTTATGGACTGTGTTTGGAAAAGAATTTTTGCCCAAGGAAACAGAAGTTTAATCATATTTGCAGCTGGAGTTCCTAGCTTGTGATATTTCACTTAGAGTACCAACAGGGCCATTTTCTGCAGCTGTCATGAAAACAATTCAGGCCTGTGTATGAGCTGTGTGTATGAGCTTCCCTTTCATTACAATTCAAAATTCATCAATATATCCCACCTAGGTAACTACAGCGATATTGCTGGCTATTTTTATTTCTGTGTTGTTCTTTAGAGTATTGAAAATTTTAGCTCTTATCCTAATACTTTGTAGTTAGGAACAATGAGTAGGTACTTCTTGTGGGCCTGCTACCTGCAGCATTTTTTCCTTTGAATGTACAAGTGCTGAGTGACAAGTGCCTGAACTCTGAGCTAACTACCCCTTACAGCTTTTTACACAGAAGTTTTGCCTCAGAAAAAAAAAAGACAGAAATGAATTTCCATTATCAATAATATTCATTCTGTTTGCAGTGAATTAGTGCAAACTCTCATATTTATGATGACAATCACTAGATGGCAGTGCTCTATGGTCTTTGTAAGTTGTTGTATTTTGCTTTTCTTCGCGAAGAAAGCGCTGCTGTGCATTAAACAAATTTCTGTGAGTGGACAGCTCTAACAGCTCCACCCTTGTTCTGAAGGTGTGCTGAGATGTCATCGCTGCAGCAACACTGTCAGGAAACAAGGTGCAAAAAGTTCTGTCAGACTTAGAACCAGCAGCACTTTCAAGCTGCCAAAATGATGAAGCAGAAGCTGCTTTTGTTTGCATTGATTTCACGTGGTGTCTTGTCAGAGGGCGAGGAACTGAGTCCAACACTGAGGTTAAATATGCTACGGTAAGGAAAGGAAGTTTTGAAGGAGTTATGTAAAGCCCAGTGTCTTGAAAGTCCCTGCATGCTGGTCTATATGTTCCCTACCTGATGTTGATATTGCACATGGGCAGAGTGGGGCCCAAGGCCTGCCTCCTGCCTCATTTGAACAAGGATGTGAGAGAATACACTTGTCCAGTGGCTATGCGTAAATGGGAATGCCACTGTTCCCCAGTGAAGCTTTGTTCAGAGTTTCATCAGCTCTTCTAGCTGGAATTGCTTTCAGGCCTTCTTTCACCAGGAGCTCTCCTGATGCCAGTCCTTCCTGTTTTGCAGTTCTCTCAAGAGCAGGTGGATACAGAGTCAGCATGGCAGCCTGTGAGCGTTTGCCATTCTTGGATTTTGAGCAGTGCAAGAGCTGGACTTTTGAAAATATTTTTAACAACAACTGTGCCAAATTCTATATGACATAGATCTACTTCTTGGCATTAACACTGTGGCTGAAATTGTGTATGTTGTTTCAAATGTATTGCAGAGTAAGGACGTGTAAGTCTAGCTTTTGGTGAAAATTAAATTTCACTTCCATGCTGTGTAGTATAAGGACTGAGAAGTGTTAAATGAAAGCCTTTCTTCCGGCATGTCAATTAAAATGGTACTTAAAAGTGCTCATTGTAGCACCGGATTTAGCGGCTGTGCTCTCCGTTGGCTAAAGCTTGTTATCTATTCATTTTTCTTTCCAGCTTCTGAGATGCAATTACAAAAAGCCAGCTTAAGTCATTGAGAAAATAATTCTGGAAGATGAAATAAGAAATGCATTGAAACAATATTGAAATTTTTTGCATTAATTACTTTTCAACATGGGCTTTGTATTTTATAATGAAAATACTTTTGAGGGTGAAACAATGCATTTCATTATGTATTTACCTAATTTGGTTATTATTATTTGAAATAATCCCTAAATCTGATTTTGGTGATAATGACATGCCTTACAGAGAGCTACATGAAAATGCTTGATGCAGAAGACAATAATTTGGAAGCTCTTGAGGGGTTGTTAAAAAAATCTATAAAATCTGGTTTGTTCCATAATCCATCATTTTTGAAGTCAGTGTTCTGGAGGCCAGAGGATGGTGTTGTCACCTGATGATGACCTGTTGAAGAGGATGTCAAGTTATGTATGCTTATGCTTGAAAGTAAAGTAGGATGCAAGATGAGATAGCATCTATGGTAGTTTCACATTGAAAGAATCTAGATTAGAACATTTTTTGACCTGGATTTTGAGACTGTTCCTCATGTCTTCATGCAGAACCACATGATCGACAGAGGCGCATCAGGATAGGAGTAGCTGCTTTTTATCACATGGCTACCTGTAAGCTTGTGTCTGATTTTTAAATGGTGCTGGAATTGTTTTGGTTAAAGCATTACATCTGAGAACTGTGCATACGTTGTGGTGAGGGAGATTTGTTCACCAGCTCCTGAGCTAGCAGCCTTGTTACTACCCTCTCACCAGTGCTTTGAATCTGAGACTCATTCTGTATTCATTTCTGCATGTAGTTCACTGAGTCGGTGAGTATCTTAGAGACTGCATGAACTGCAACCAAATACCAGAAACTGTCACATAGACTGCACTGTAATAACAAAAAAGTCTTAAAATGAGTCATTTTCTTTTAGTGCTAGAAAGTGATTTTACTAACACAGGAAAACATTGTCATGCCTAAGGCTGTTCTGCATCTGCTTGACTTGAGTCAGACTAAGACTCCTTCCCAGACTTTCCTTGTTGCCCTGCTATCAGTTGTAGCTGTAAAAGAACAGGCACATATTTCACACTGTGCTTTGGCAGGAGAATGGGGCTGCAGCATTTCTGATTTCAGCTCTTTACAGAAAACTGATGAAGTTTGAAGTTTTCTTAGGAGACTCTTCCTGAGTAAAGAAAAAATAAAAAATCTGCAGCAATCTAAAAGGATAAGTTAGTTGTTTTGCGAACTACCCTCTGGCTTGCACTTTGATGAAGTAGTAATCTGATTATTTTACTAAAAAATTTCTTACTGTTTTACTTAAAAAGTCTTAGAGGATTGTTTGAGTTTTGAGGATTTAGCTAATTTGTACTTCAGAATGCAAGCTGTTCTTTTTTTATATATATAGTATTTGAATTGAATAATGAAGATGATTGACTACAATTCTGAACATATACATGACAGAGCGCTAGGAAAGGTTGCCCAAGGACATTGTGGAGTCTCCTTTTATGGTGATATTCAAGAGCTGTCTGCCCACCTGCCTGTGTGACCTATTGTACGGAACTTGCTTTAGCAGGGGGTTCGACTCAGTGATCTCCTGAGGTCTCTTCCAATCCCTGCCATTCTATGATTCCGTATGATAGATGTGCAACACTGAAGTGTTACAAGCATCACGACAGTAATTTGGGGCCATTTTTTGTATGACAATAGAATATATATAGTGCATAAAATATCAATTTTATTCATGAATATCATAAGCTCTTCTGTAGGCACACGAACTGAAAGTATTTTTACAGTATTGTGGGCATAGTGACAGTGTCTAAATATCTTTCCAAAACCATTTCGCAAATCTTTAAAGCTGCTATGGCTGCTACTACCTTATAGAAACATATTTATGTGCTGTAGAAAATCCTGTAGAAAAAGCCTTGTTAACTAAGCTAAGCAGAAATATTTTTAATGATAAGCTATATAAGGATGAAAAATAGCTTGATAGAACTGCAAAAGAACACTTTTGGATATCTTAGAGACATTTAATGACCTGTCCAGTACTCTGTATTGAATGGAGATTGCACAATAGCCTAGAATTTCAAAGTTGATAAATGCATGTTTACTGTAAAATTGATCCATTTAATGAAGCTGTGCTTTACGTATGTCTTGAAGGCTTAACTGCATTGTCTCAGATGAGTATGCTGAATTGTGGAGAACAAACATAATTCTGTTGTGTTGTACTATATTTCATTGGTAATGTTGTACTAATAATTTGCTGAGCTCTTCTCTGTAAAGACGCATTGTTTCAGCTGAATCTCTGACAGCTGCTAAAAGTCTTGGCAGTGAACTTCATATAAGGGTTTATTTCTTGTACGCGTTTGTGAAAGGGCCTGTGCCAAAGTATTCACAGCTTTGTGCTTCTTTTTCTGAGTATTTTTGAAATGGTAGGAGGAAACCACTCATTATGTTGCCAGATCCTAACATGTGGGTCTCAAAAATGCCAAATGGTGTACAGCTAAGAACCAAGATTCTCTTTTTACAGATATTTTAGGAAAAGCAGACTCACCCAGAGCTACAGCTAGGTTTCCACAGAACTTGTCTGTGGACCTCTTTTGTTTTCAATTCTCATGTGCAAACCAACCATAGGATAGCAGGTCTGTAAGCTCTGCACTTACAGATCACCTGACAAGGAAAGAATTAAATGTGAATGCCAAGAAAGGTGTTTCTTCTCTCTGAAATAAGACCATTACATCCTAATTAATAGGGAATAACCTATCCCTTCTTTAAGCAATATTTTCTTGAATATCATACAGCAGAAGTTAGATTTCAGCTGGCAATTCCATGCATATTCCTACAGAACATTCTCTTATTTTTGTCAAGAAATTCAGCATTTCTTGGAGAGGTTTCATTTTTATTTTAGGAACGTAAAGAATTTTTTGGACTTACTGCTGCCATAACAGTTCTTTGCAGCTTCTGTCACCACGAAAAAAACGGAAACACAAAGTTTTATTGAAAAATACCTCTAGCTGTGGGTTTCTTTTACTTCCAAATGCTCCTTAACCGTTGCAATGTTTCCCAATTTGTGTTGTGATTACGGGCTTTTCTTGAGTTTATTTTGATAAGTTGTTTTTGACAAACAAGAATAAATATTAATACATGATCAATAAGTGGATCTTTTTGCCAGTATGAAGTGTGCCTGTCCAGCTATATATTTCCATGGATTTTCACAAAGATGTTGTTTGAAATGCTTCTTTTTTTCTGTTTTTATTTTCTAATACAATTACTCCACAGCAGGATTAAATCTTGCTGTTACCTTGAAGTGCAGATTTGAAAGACAGGTCTCTCCATTCCGTAGATTTCTGCAAGGGAAACTGGTTTGGAAGCTGTCATGACAGTGGAATTACATTCTTTCTTCAGCGCAGTATCTGATTCACTGAAGCATGCTATCTGCTGAAAATGACTGAAACACTGTGATTTCTGCCCTGGGAAGCAAAATTGTGTTAGAGGTAAAAATGAATAAGTAAATAGATTAAGTAGGACTCGGTCTTATTTGGTAGGAAACAGTTTGTCTTTATTTAGATCCAGTGCAGTCGGTGATGCTGGTGTGATTTATATGAGCCAAAAAATTGACTTCTAACTGTGAAATTTCATGTGGTACTGTGAACATTTGATCAATTTTTGGTCTGTCAGGATTCTTAAAAACTAATAGACAAAACAAAACAAGATGTAAGAATGCTGTGTTTTATGGCTAAAGTAGATTGCTTTTCTGTGTTGCATCTGAGGAGGGTCACAAAGATAAAAAGGGTCCTAGAGCATCTTCCGTATGAGAAAAGGCCTGGGTCTGTTCAGCCTGGGGAAAAGAGGACTGAGAGGGGATCTGATAAATGTTTATAGATATCTAAAGGAAGGTGGGAGGCAAGTGGATGAGGCCAGGCTCTGCTTGGTGGTGTGTAGCAGTAGTACAAGGAGTAATGGCCTAAAAGTTGTGTACAGGAAGCTTCATACAAACACGTGGAAGAATTTCTTTACAGCATGGGTGATGCAGTACTGGAAGAAAAGGCTGCAAAGGTAGCTTGTGGAGTCTCCTCCTATGGAGATATTCAAAACCTGGCTGGATGCCTACCTGTGTGACCTGTTGTAGGGAACCTTCTTTAGCAGGGGGTTTGGACTTTGTGGTCTCTTGAGGTCCATTCCAACCTCTACAATTCTGTGATTCTATGATTCTGTGAATTCTTTGGAAGAATCGTATGGAATCATCTTTGTCTCATTTCCTCTTGAATTCTGGAAATGAAAAAAAAAACACAAAAACACAACAAAAAATGCAGTTATAAAAGTAAACAGTTATAAATTTGTTTTTAAAGTTGTCGAGAGCTAAGGTTTTCCTCGAAGTAAAGATTTTGCTTTTGTCAGAATAGGAGTAATCAGAAATTTCTATTGGAAATAGAAAGGGATTTAAAAAATGAAAAAAGGATTGAGGTGTGGTTTCAGCAGACATTAAGTTGAAGTATTTACCTCTCATCTTTACCACTGAAGCACTGTGTCTGTGAAACTGGTGGATTACTTAAATGCTTTTAAAAGTGCTCTGTAATGGTGTATTCATTTTCTCATTCTCAATACCCATATTCTTGGGTACTGAGGCAGCCATGAGGTTGCCAGTTAAGTGCAGCTGAAGTCAATGAATGTGTGAAAAGCCAAGTAAGAGTGGAAATACTTAGTGAAATTAGGTTATTGAAGATGCATATCAATTGTTGGTGATACTGTGTGCAGACTATTTTCCTTCTAAGACCTTAATCTGCATGACAGAATCTAATCGCATGATGCAAGTCTCCTGTCATGTTGATGTATGTTTGAAGGTAAGTTTCTGTTTTTTTCAGCTGGTGTAGCCTAAACAGTCTTTCTATCCCAGTTCTCTTCATTGGCCCTGCTCTTTTCTCTTCAGGGAGGCTGTTCTCTCATTAGCGTTGTTTTCTCTGCTTCTGATTGTTGTTGTATAATTAGGTGAAGTACTCAATCACAAAGACTATGAGGCGTTGCATGCAGAGGTTTCTGGGTCACAAGTCAGCATTCTGAGTTACATGAGAGGACTTTCGTAAAACAATCCAAGAATGGACTGTGTAAATCCCATTCCCAGAGATTGAAACAGGATCTTCACTGTTGAATACTGAAGCTAAGAACAGTATTACTTTTGGTACAGTGTTACTGTAACAGATACTGCAGAGAGTTCTGACCAGTGATTTGCCTTCAGTTGAAAAAAAGGACCGCATATGTTTGCCTCTTTTCAGGATGAAACTTTTAAAGTGCTCTTCTTTGTCTAACTCTGATTCTTGAAACTTCCTGCCTGTCACTCAGCGCTGCACCTGCCTGCCTGTCTTTGTTCTGTTGTTTGCTGTGCAGTTGCAGTGATCAAATTCCCTGTTTCAGAGGCTGCGAAAGAAACCAACACCAAGACACTTAAAAGATTCGTTAGAAGGAGATATCCTTAGAGACTTAGTACCAGTCCCACAGCATATCAAAGGCTTCACTTGGCATTCACATATGTAGGAAGCATCTGTTTCCCTAGGGATACCTTGCACTTCATGCAACTGAGGGAAAGACCTATTTTAAAAAAAATAAATAAATAAAAAGGAAGGAAGAAGTTGAAAAGTGAGATATAAATGCATTCTGATCTATTTCACCCTGGGTGATTGAGCTAGTATGAGCTAAACATTATTCTCATTCACTTGCCCTGCAAATGGTCCTCAGGGAGTAGTTTTCTGTCAGCCCAGGCTGACTGAATTTATCAGAAATAAGGTCTCATATTCAGTGACAACCACTTCCTCAGTTTTCTAGCAGTCTTTAGTTACATAGGTAGTAACAGCGAGGATCTCATCCAAATGAAAAAGACACGTGCATTATTTTTTAGAATGGATTTGGTGATGGATTGTCCATTTGAGCATTTTTGCGGGTAGAAAAATGTCATTTGGGTAACATTTCAAAATTAATCCAATGGCAAAACTGGGACTGAAATACCATCTTGAAGCCATGGAGGCAAGGATTTAGCTCATGTCCTTTGTAAAGCTTGGTTGATGATACTTTTTTTCTGTACTGACTGTGTTTACTGCCCAGAATTTAAGCCATCTGAGGCAGGTGGTGACATTGACAGTATTTCTGTGCTTCATTACGTGATATTTACAACAACCTTATTGAAAAGGCTCAAGCTTTTGGAGAGGCTGGATGAAGGTAGTGCTGTATTTCCAACATGAGAACACCTTAACTGTTTGTCCTGTGGTAACAATGCTTCTCCAGCTTTCCAGCTTCTCCAGATGCTAGTTTATTCTGCTAGAGCAGTACATCCTACGTGTAATGCAGGTCTGTTTGTTAGATAAATCAGGTAGTTATCCTTTGTAAAGTCACTTCCTAAAGAGCATTGTCTTACTAAGTAGATGTTCATGTAATGTCATGAAGTGTAGAGCAAATAAATTACTCTACTATGGATATATGTAGTAATTTTTTAAAAGCAGGCATAAAGCAGATTTTCGCTTTATGGCTGCTTTCCCAGGTAGTTTTGCATTGGCTGAGTGGGAAAAAAAAATGTAGAAAAAACAAACATAGTAATTTTAAAATATTTACAGTATTCGTTACCATTAGAGCTTTGATAACTTCAGGTTGGTATTGCTAAATCTAGAGAATCAGCAGTAGTTTGGACTGCAGACATAGGAATAGACTTCAGGGAATACAGGTTGACGAGTATGATCACACCAACTCAGAATGTTCTGTGATTGTTTTGACTTGTGACAGATGAGCCATCTGGATGTTATCAAGATGCTCTGAAGATATACTTGCACAGTGCAAGATGAATGAAGAGCAATGGAACTATACTCTCAAGACTATTTAGAAGGGAAATGAATAAGAATTGTTTGCTTATTTTGCTTTTGTGCAAGGCAAATGGGTTGAAAGAGTTAATGGTGAATGTACCTCATTGGCTGAGAAAGGAGGGATTTTGAAGGTTCTGAGTTGAGGAAGTACACCTCTAACTGACCATGGGGACGCTGTTTCCAAGGAAAGCATGGAGTTTCACAGGCATTAGGTATACCTTTTGTTTCTTTCCTCAAAGCCTTTTCCATGACTGAAAACAAACAAATAATCAAAAAATCAACAGAGGGGCCTTAGTAAACAAATAAAGCAGAAAAGAAATTTTAAATGCGGAAGATACGTTGTGATTGTTCTTGAAACTTATGAATAAGTCAGCATCTTTGCCAGCACTGCGTTGTTTATGCACATATGAACTGAGAAAATAAACGGATATGTTATCACTTGAAATAAGGCAACATACCTTTGATTCAGAGTAATTTGGGGTAGTACTATAGGAAAATAGACAGTCATTCACTTTTGCAATTAAGGTCACTAAAGTAATTGTGTAACTCATGTTGAGGACATGCTGTTGAAGGTGGTACTCTGCTGTGTAATCTCTGGTAATGTGGATGCTGTGGAAGAAGGAGGTCTTTCTATTTGTTTTTATTGTTTTTTTGACTTGAAGCAAAAATGCTTTATGGCTACTTAATAAATGGACATCAAAACAAAAATTCAAATCATTCAATCTTTGCTTTCAATGGAGCAGTCAACGAGGAAGTTCTTTTGCTTCTTTTTTCCTAGATTGGGTTTCTTTAATCAAAGATAAGGAACGTGCTTTATTGTGACAATATCCGCTGCTTTGATTTTAGGTTCAGTTTTACCATCCAATAATGCTGTAAAATGTTGCATTCTGTGTCATGGCATATTTAGAGATTTGGTTTAGAGGGAATACCAAATTTTCTCAACTTGTTTTGAAGAGGAAAGCTAAAAATGGACCAATAACGGTTGGACCAAAATATTTTGTGTGGTGTTTGGTTTCCATTTCATCTTCATGTTTTCATGTGAGCCATCATAACGTAATATAAACAAAATTTGAAAGGGGAAGTCATTTGGAAGCAGAACATTTTTGACATTGTCAGAACATATTTTCTTTTTTGTCTCTGAAGTAAACCTGCTTCCGAAAACAACTGCATTTTGTGAATAGTTGCTGTCTAACATGTATCTTGCAATGAAGTGTAATTCAAGCACACCAGCTTGCTCCACTTTCTATTTCGGGTCTCTTATGATTGACTTCAAGGATATATAAACATGACCTGAGTATAGCCAATTAAAAAACAAGATTGATAAAATAGAATTAGAGGGTGATGTGAGGAGGAATTTATTGAAAATGATCTAGTAGCAAATAGGGGAAAAGACAAAAAAAACACTGAACGGCAGAAATACATAATCATGTACCAGATTGTCAAATGCACGGAGGAGACTTCAGTGATCAGTCACCTTTTATCTGGAAGTTCAGTACTTGTGTACGGTGATTCATGCAAAGAGATTTTGAACTGCCTTAGAAACATGCTGCTGAAATTATACCACTTAGGAATGATGCTACCTGAGACGTTTTCTTCATATAGTGTTTATTTATTTATTTTGTCGAGGAGTATCTGTGCATGGATATCCTTCCTTTAAGAATGCCAGCTTTCTGTCTTTCTCTTGAAGATTTTTAGATTGCTGTAATTGTGTGCCTTTAGTTAGGTGGGAAATAAAATTGCTACTTTCAAACTGTTTCTTTAGCTGGTTGTGAACTGTGTATGTAAGCAGGTTCATGCTTCAAGTGTTACATGCAAGAAAAGCTGTAAATTCTTTGGGGAGTTAAAAATTTCAACCACTTGAAAATTTCTTCTGTATTTCTATCATTATCCGTTCCTTTCATAGCCTCTTCCTCTTCTGTCAAGAAGTGAAAGCCCAGAGACTTTACTGATGCTTGTGTTCAGTTTAATATATGCCATTTGCTGCATTTGAGTGAGAGGCTGTACTAACCATGCTGACAGGCCTTATCAATGGTGAATACAGTGTTTACTTAGCATCTGGGCAACTGTCCAAAATAAGTTTGTAGTGAAAATCAGTGGCCTATCCCTTTTGCTAGTTCAGAGTCAGAACCTATTAAGAATAAACAGTTTCTTTTTAATGATGCTAAATTTATGTAGTCACGTAGTCTCTTGGATGCCTGTACAAAGACTGTTCCTTGGTTACTGAATCTCATGTGGGTAATCTGAGCCACTCAAAAATAGGTGAGTTGAGCAAGTGCTATGTGACTGCACAGAGGCTGATTTTGCAAGATAAATCTTGAAGTGGAGATGCGGTGATGTTTTTCATGAAAGGAGAGCTTACTGTTCTTTATGTTTCTGCAGATAAATATGGTTTGTGATACATGTGGAAAGTACACAGGCAGCTGATAAAGGGCGTCTTAAAATGAATATTTCCTCTTCTTTCATATTACATCCACCGCCTGTGAACATGATTCCAGTAGTGAGTGGAGGATATTGCTTCAGCTGATTTCTGAGCTGAGATTAAAAGAAGTTCTCCTTGGTGTTGGCATGCATTTGAGAAGACGTAAGGACTTAATATGATGATTAAACCAATAGAGTAAGAAAGCTGGGCTAAAAATGAAACAGTTCCGAAGGAATGTTTTGTGTTAGCTACTGTGTTATTTCATTTGGGCTTTAAATATAAATGAGAGTAGTGTTTGGGTGTGTATGCAGATTATGCAGCCCCGATTTCCACTTGACATGTAGTTTTCTGTGAGGTGTGTTGTAATGCATTCAAGCACATTGTTTTGTGATTGTAAGTAGTTCTAGCAGAGTTATGAAATTACATGTATTTTAGGAATTTCTTAGTCATTGTTCTGAGTTATACCACTCTTATTTCTTTAGCATTGAAATAAAATATTTTGGATTTCTAATTAGTTGCCTAAGAGCTATCAAGAACACAAAATTCTGTGCTTCATCCTGATATCTGTGTTCATCCAGGACTTGGTAGTAGACCATCAATACCTTGTCCTTTCTCACTGCTGAAATTATCAATTAATTTTCAGGCAGAGTCTTTTCAGAAGTGCGCTGAGGCACTTACTCCTCTGTCTAATGAGGACAAATACTCTACCTGACTCAGCCTACTTGTCTGGAAACAACACAGAGGGTGACATTTTGAAATAGAGTTCTTTTATTGTTTGGAGTGGCATTGTAGCTGCTGATGTTAATTAATACAGTTCCATGAATGTGCCATCAAATTCTAGCTACAATAGATTATTTTTTAATTTAGCTTTAGTTTCATTGCCATTTCTGAATCATAGTGCCTTCATAAAGGGATTATATTGCAACCTGTATTTAAACAATTACTTTGTTTATATTATATATTAGCTTTGATAGGTGTTGTCCTTAATGATAAAGTCCTTGTGAGAAGATCAGTTCTAAGTGTGGATTTCTAGTCTTCATATACAACCAGTCCAGGCTGACTCTCATCCATAGATCTACTATTCAGTACCATTTCTCCTTCACAGATTTATGCATACATCAGTTTGCCCTTGATATCATTCCTTTAATGTGTAAGTACTTGATACTGAAGATATGGATGGTTGGTTCTATCATAAATCATAAAATAATTCAGTGTGGAAGTAGCCTTTGCCTGTCCAGTCTGTTTCTTGTTTTGTCTTCCTCTCCAGGTTTCCTAATGAAAGAGTTATAGTTAATTGGAATCCTGTGATGAAGTTCCCATGTGTGCTTCAGTCTTTGTAGCATCCTTAAACTACTTTTTTTGGAGAGGGTCCAGAGGAGAGCCACAAAGATGATCAGGGGGCTGCAGCAACTTCCCTATGAAGACAGGCTGAGGGGGCTTGTTCAGCCTGGAGAAAAGAAGGCTGTGGAGTGACCTCATTGCAGCCTTTCAGTACCTAAAGGGAGCCTACAAACAGGAGGGTAGTCAACCCTTTGAAATGGTTGATAACTGCAGGACAAAGGGAAATGGTTTTAAGTTGAGGGAGGGAAGATTTAAGTTGGATGTCAGGGTGAAATTCTTTACAGAGAGAGTGGTGAGGTACTGGAACAGGCTGCCCAGAGAGGTTGTGGATGCTCCATCCCTGGAGGTATTCAATTAAATTTCAATCAAAATTAACTGTAGGACAGTGTAGAAGTTCTACGCTGATTATGTTCAGCACAGCATTCTTCTGAAAAGAAAAGCTCTTTTTAGGAAATGGGGGAAACAGGAAAAGAAAAAATAGTACTCCATCTTTCTCTTGCTTAATTCTGACTATTGCCCAGGTCTAAGATGCTGTACATTTCTTTACTGTGAGGGTGGTGAGGTGCTGGCACAGGCTGCCCAGAGAGGTTGTGGATGCCCCATCCCTGGAGGTGTTCAAGGCCAGGTTGGATGGGGCCCTGGGCAGCCTGGTTGAGTATTAAATGGGGAGGTTGGTGACCCTGCCTGTGGCAGAGGGGTTGGAGATTCATGATCCTTGAGGTCCTTTCCAACCATGGCCATTCTGTGATTCTGTGATGCTTTCGCTGTTTTTTAAAGGTGGTAGACTACAGAATACACTGTGGTGCAAATTTGTATATCCTGTCTGTCAGTAGCATCCTAAAATCACAGAATCACAAATTTGTAGAGATTGGAAGGGACCTCTGGAGAACACTGAGTCCAACATCTTGCTAAAGCAAGTTCTTACAGCAGGTCTCACAAAAAGGCATCCAGATGGGTCTTGAATACCTTGATAGAAGGAGAGTACACAACCTCTCTGGGCAGCTTATTCCAGTGCTCTGTCATTCTGACAATGAATTTCTTCACTGCATTTACATAGAACTTCCTGTGTTCCAGCTTCTGCCCATTGCCCTTGTTCTACTGTTGCTTGGTCTGTACTAAATACTTAATGGAGACCAAAATTCCTTTCGCTGATAAGAAAATGCTTTTTCTTCTTAAAATAGAAGGCTGATTCTCCAATTTTATTATGCTAGTTATTTCTACTAACAGTACTTTTTTTTTTTTTATTTTATCATGGGGTTCCATAATTTGATCTATTAAATAATCTGATCTTTTCTGTCTTGACACAGGATATCTGTCTGTTTTGAAGTTCACTTTGTCTTCTTTTGCTTCTTCAGACTATAATTCTCCTTCACTATAGTGGTTAGAGCTTTCCCTTTGTTTTTGGGACTCTTTGCTGTAAATGAAGTGAACAAGCACTTAATTATCTTCTCTTCCCTCCAAGGAAAAGGTAAATTACATGGTACAATGGTTAAAAGTAACCTTTTGGAGAAAAGAATATTTTATATCATAAAATCCATGAGATGAAAAAAAAAAAAAAACCTATCATTTTTTCAGTAAAGCCCAAATTACAAATGTAATCTTAAAGAATGGATCCAAATATCAAAATTAGTATGAATTTAGTAAGAAGAAAAATGTATTTTTGTTTCAGGATTTGTGAACAACTGTGTGTTAGCACCATAGAACAAAGAATCTCTCATGATTAATTATTGCAGTTGGAATTTTACTGAAAGTTGCTATGATGCAACCAAAAAGTGGTCAAAAAAAAAAGATGAACTCAGAAGGAAGTAAGACGTTAAGCCAGAAGCTCTGCGGAGACAACATCCTAAAACTAAAAATAAAACTGATCTTTCTGTTACCTTTTTCTGTCATTACGAGAGTTGCTAGGTATTGGAGATGTGCTCTGTATTAAACAGAGCAATTTTTACCCACTCTGAATAAATGCTTTATTGGTCATTCCAAATCTTTGTGCAAGTGGTACCTTCCAGTACAAATTACTATTTACATTTCTATAGTGTTTTTTTGTTTTTTTTTTTTTAGTATTCAGTCTCTTTGCAGAAAATGAAGTTACTGAGAAGATCACTTCCGGATTCTAGCGAGGTGATATTTTAGATACTCAGATAAAAGCTGTGCAGTGGTTTTATGTATTGTTTCTTAAATCACTGTTGTATGTCTTATCAAGTCAGTAACCAGTGTCAACATTTTGTGATGCTTTTTGTGCTGTTGCTGGTTCCTTTCTAGTCTTTGTCTCCATCAGTGACATGGTCTGGAAGGCTCAGCAAGAAGTGAAAGAGGTAAGAAGTGGCACAGCATAAAAAGAGTAAAAGTGTCAGCAGTTGTTGTCCCTTGATGTATTTGGGTCATTGCTTGGCAAAGCTCACTGCATTTACTGATTGGAACATCAAGTGTCTGCTTTTCCTGAGAGGAATGCTACCAGTAGGAAAGCCTAGAAGTCATTTGTCAACATGTATGGGTGTGACTGAAATGATACCTGGTAGCAGTCTTAGAATAGCTGCCCTGTACAGTTGAGCAGCTGTCCCTGAGATGATGGGGTACTTACAGTTGTTACATGAAACAAATGCCCAGTAATGAGTAGACTACTGGTTAAGCACATACTAAGACTTTCATCAAGCACTCAGTCTGGCAGGTCTCTTTATTTCAAAGTGCTTTATCTAATAATAAGAAAAAGAATCACAGATACGTACAGGAGAGTATTCATTTGGTATTTCTGAAAGAGACAGTCCAAGATAAAAGGCAATTATTAATAATTAAATTAGTGTTCAAAGTGAAATGTCAGGAACCATTCTTTGGGGTACTATCATAGGTAACTTGTGATTTCCAAGGTGTATAACTTCAGATGTTTAGGGAAATGTAATTAAGCCTATGGTTTAATTAATGCTTTACTTGAATGAAACCAAACTTCACAGCTTTCAAATAATCTTATTGTAAATGAAGTCATTCATTTATTGCTACATCGAACTCTGCACTTGTGCTTCGTTCATTCATTCATGTGAGTATTTGTGGAAAAGACAGGATGTCAGATGTAGTGTTATGTTGTTCTATTCTTTTTGGTTTTTTTTTCCCCTGTAGATAAAGACAGTGAAAATCTACTGTAAACCTAGGGATATCTTGATTTAATGAAAAATATGCTGACATTTTCTCTGTAATCTAGCCTTAAAGTAGATGAAACCAGTTATGGAGTCACTGTAAAACAGACTTTGTTAAATGCAAGGGGTTTTGTGAAAAAGAGGAAAAATAGCAAATGCACAGAGAATTGCAGAATTGAAGTCTTAACATGAATTTAGAAAGATTAGGGAAAAAAGTATTTTTCTGTCTTCTGTCGCATTTCTCTCCTGGAACTCTTCATTTCTAAGAGTTACGTGCTAGGTGCACAAGAATGCATTTCAGCACCTCCACTGTCAGCTGCACTAGTTGATATGATGGAGAAGTGTCTGATTAACAGAAATCAGCCTCCATGATTCTGCTCTTAGTTCTTTTGAATCCCTTTTTATGAAATAAATCACTATAACCTTAGTTGTATTAGAAGAATGATTAATTTGGACAGGTAGTGTGTTTACTAAGGGTGCGCTGATTGTCCCCTCCCTTGAAAATAGGCTTAAGTATGTCCCACATTCCCTTGTATTGCAAACAATGTCTACTTGCTGTCTTCACTGCAGTACTAGTTAGCCACTCCAGACAACTTTAGCTCAGTAGTTAAGTGATCAAAAGGTATAGAGATGTCTTAGGTATGGACACCATGTCATGCAAATCAAGTTCCAACCCCCCTGCCATAGATAGGGCCACCATCCTCCCAGTCTGCTACTAGGCCAGGTTGCCCAGTGCCTCATCCAACCTGGTCTTGAGTACCTCCAGGGATGGAGCATCCACAACTTCTCTGGGCAGCCTGTTCCAGCACTTCACCACTCCTTCTATAAAGAACTTCTTAAAATCTAGAAGTGGTTTTAGAAACTCACTTTGTTAAAGAGAATTTAGAAGTATCATAGAATTAGTCACCACAGAGTGTCTTGGGTTAGAAGATACTTTAAGGATCATCCACTTGTAACCCTCAGCTTTGTGAATAGTTGCTACCCACCAGATCAGGCTGCCAAAGACCCTGTCCAACCTGGCCTTCAGTACCTTCAGGGATGGAGAATCCACAGTCCGCCCTGTGCCTCACCACCCTCTGTATAAAATATACATTTGGATACAAAGAAAAAGTTCATTACAGTAAGGGTGATGAAGCACTGGAACAGGTTGCCTAGGGATATGGTTGATGCCCTGTCCCTGGAAGTGTTTAAAGTCAGGCTGGCTCAAGCTCTGAGCAACCTGACGGAGCTGTAGGTGTCTCTGTTCATATCGGGGGTTGGACTAGATGACCTCTAAGGATCCCTTCAAACTCAAATGATTCTTTGATTCTATGAAATACACCAGTTTAGACTGTAATGTGAAATCTGGATTCTTTTACAGTAAGTTGGAGCTCTAAAACTGAATAGTGAGCAACTGGCCATAGCATTTAAAAATTATGAAGTACAGCCATAAACCATGAAGACCATGACTTCCTTTCAGCTACTTTGTTCCTTAATAATTCAGATAGTCTTAATCTTGCAAAATTCTAAGCTATTTTTCACTTCAATAACTGTCAGAGAATTTTTGTTAAAAAATGTATATATATTTTCTAAGATATTTATTAGATATAAAATACTGCATACAAGACATGATTAAGATTGCCATTAAAAATTATCTCACTAAAAATGTGAAGTATGTCCATGTGTGGATATGGATATGCAGTAATTTTTGCATCCTAAATTCAGTGAAGATTAAGATTGTTGGCTTTAATTTCAGTAAGTCCACCAAAATAAACCAGAAAGAGGGTTGCAGTATTGGAACACATCCCCCTTACTTTGCTAGTGGTAAATTAGACTTCTTCATAACTTTAAGAGGGAATAACTAAAGGTCTGTACAATACATCACGGAGGAAAGAAATCCAGAATTACCTTTGATTTTTAAAACCTCATTTCTATTCTGCCAGGCTTCTACAGAATTAGTTCAATTATACTTCTTCATCTTCATGTACATCTCTTTCCCAGAAGAGCAAAACTCTCCTGCATGTGGCAGTTTGGGATTACACTTGGAAGAAAGAATAAGAAGACTGATTTTAATGAAATTATACAAATAAATAACAGCCTGGGAGGCAATAGGATCTTACATAGCCATTTTCAAACTATCACCAGAGGTTTTCAAAATATGTAAAAAGCCCTGGAGACATTACTGCAAGCAGAAGATTGAGGTTTTTTCGCTTGCCAAGTCTAGCGGTCATTTCGTTTACATCCCTTCTCCCTTCTAGGAAACTGAACTTCCAGGGAGGATTTCAAAAATTGAAACCAACTAGAAGCAAGTAAGGATACTGATGGCTAACATGCTGCAGTTATGCTTTGGCAGTTAGATAAAGGGAAATAACTTCCAGATCACTCACCCCACAGCTTCAGTAACAATAGCAAATAATGACAAAATAAATAATGAAAATACTTGTTGCAAAACGAAGGAAGGCAGTAAGTAGCTTTTGTTTCTTAATAAGAACAAATTCCTTTGTCACAAATGACCCCTTTTTTACCTTCCAGAAGGTGGGTTCCACTGGGGAATACTAAAAGCTAAAACCACAGCACTTAGCTTGTGGAAATTAATTTCTGTGCCTGCTGTGCTGAGATGTATTTCCATAAAACATTCATAGGCCCAGTCAGAT
>NW_024884878.1:3542086-3569078 GCF_019232065.1 Centrocercus urophasianus
AATGGTTTCTGTATACTGAAAAATGCTGTAGTGTGAGATGATAATACATTGTTCATTCTGCAGTGGTTGAACTGCGAAATGCTTCTTAATTTGTTTTGTGTCTGTATAAAGTATAAGGATAAACTTTCCCCGTGAGAAGGCAGTCAGTTAAAAAAGAGTGTATGTAGGGGTATGAATTCCATTTTTTTCCATTCTCTATACATAATGAGGAATAAAAGAATATTAACTGATTTGTTTGTAGGTTTGCAAGTACTTTAGAAATAAGCTATGCAAGATGGGCTAGTGATGTGAGCTGATGGTGACACAACAGTCTATGCGTTTGTGGTACTCATGCTTTTATGATTAGAAAACATGATTCAGCACTGGTATTCTGGATTTTCACTTTTCACTGCTGGAGAAGAATCCAAGAGAAATAAGCACGCTACTGACCTATGAGGCTCCTTTAAAAGGAGTTAACCATGGCGCTGGTTTTAACAGTGCGAGTCATTAAAATGTGGGTGTTGAAGAAAGGTGATGAACATCTGGGTGTGGTTGTTGTGTCCTGGTCTCACCTTTCTCTAGAATGTACTCCTTCAGGACACAAATTGCACACTGCTTTGTGTGGTTGCAGGGATTCCTCTGCCTCACACATGGCCTTTGTATGTGTGATTGACAAGAGATCCTTGTTTTCTGTGTGATAACCTGAAATTTTCCACAATAAATCGAGACTGCAGCAAAATAGGGTGTAAACTCTTAGTAAGCCCTTGTTTCAGTATCTATTCAGTGTTGTATTTTTTTTTCACAGTAAAAATACTAGGTTTCCTGACTGCTCTAATGTTGTTCTCAGTATAAGTTAATAGCACTTTTAACTGTTTGAAGGACATTTTAAATACATCAGCAGAACTTTAAATATTATTACAGAGGCGAGGCCAAACCCTGCTGAGCAATTTCTTCCCTGATGTAGTACTCCATCTCTGACAGTTTTGGACACAGCATGTAAAAGTAGCAACTTTTCCCTTTATTGTTGGAATAATATATTGTTGAAAGAGTTCTGTAACCAAATATTTACTGTTAGTGCAATTGTATTAATATGAATTAGAGTGAGATAAGTTGTACTTCCATGTTATATATGTGAAAAGGAAAGCATACTTAACCAAATAAATATTTTTTGAGGGATTGATAGTGTGTGATTTTTAAGAAAAGCTTGGTTTGATTCTTTTTTGTCTATATTTTAATTTTATCCTAGGGAAAGATAATGTCTTGGGATGATACAAGCATAACTTAGTTTTAAAAGTTGATTTTAGTAGTTTTGGCCTAAAGCTAACTTAGAGAGCTACTTCAATTTATGCAGTAACCTGCTGTGTTTCAGGTCATTAGTTGGTATCATTGTATTTTCAACTGAATTGGAAATGAGAGATAAATCAGAGAACCAAGTAAAATATATGGTTTCTGGCAGTCTTGTTACAATAATTCATCCTTTTTTTCTTTTTTCTGTGGTGAGAAAACAGTCATTTTACTGCATATTTTGTACAAGGGGATTTTTTTTTTTTTTTTCTGTCATGTAAGATAGACTATTAATTTTTACCTGGAAGCTTGATATGTAGGAGGTGAGATTTGGCTCTAGCCTGTCTTTTAGCCGTAGTCAGGCCCTTCTGTGCTGATTTTCAGTGCTAATATTCATCTACTGCTTTTAATTACCAGTGCTTGGCAGCTTGAAGAACCAGAATAACATGAGTGTACTTATTTTCTTTGTTTCTTTATCATGAAAATAGAGAGATAGCCTCATTTTAACTTAGTGTTAAAATACTTGCTTAATTTTGATTTGGCATGAACTTATGTTGTATTTGGCTGTTGCCAATTTATGTAATTTTTTTTCTGTTTTCATTAGATTAAAATTGGAGAAAATGGAAGCAATCTTTTCTAAACCTATTTTTCAAAGGAGATAATGCAGTTGCCTTGAAAACTATCAATGCTATTTAACTTTCTATTATATATAATCACAAGGCCTGTTTGCAGAATCAAGATAAGTATGCCACGTGCTGCTCAGGCATACGTGTGTATATTTAATCGAAACAAAATTTTAAGTCAGAGTAATTTTTTCCTACCATCAAGTTCATGAGAGCAATTACGCAATGCAGATTCCCCGTAAACTTCAAGAAGGTTAATCAGATCTCTATTTTCTAGTCTGAACTTCCAGCATGGTATAAAAGAAATATAATTGTTTATGTAGAAACAGAGTACAGAAATATAATTAAGTAGAATTGAAATCTGCTGTTTCATAATTAAGTGCATATTGATTTAAGCTGCCTCTAATCAATCTTTTTTAAAAAAAACATTTATTACAGAATTCATCTTCAAAATGGTCTAGCTAACAAGGATATCTTTGTTTATAAAAGATACTCTGTTTCAGGTAGAACTTGACAGTAATGTATTTATGGAAAAACAGTACATCCTCTTTCCATGCTGCGTGACAGAAGCCATATAAACACACATTGCCTGTGGTTTAAATGGAAACATGGCACCTGTCCTTTCTTAGGGCATGAACAATGTTTCTTCTGCAAATCGTTAAGAAGAACTAGAAAGAAGCCTACATTTCATGAGTGTCATATTTTCACCTGCCAGTGTTTCATTACAAATGGAGCACCTTCATCGATGTAGATGATGCAGAGACTGTATGAGATTTGGCAGGCTTTTTCCTCCTCTTGAGGAATTTTATCTATAAACTAGTTCACCTTTTGGGAGAAGTTGTAGCAGGTACTTAATATCGTGCTTCCATTTTTCATAAGCTCTGCATAAATTCAGGTTATATAATGGCTTGTCATGAAGAGCAGAGCAAGGTATTTTTCAATAACATGTTTATTGCCAGTCTTCTAAAAATCATTTGACCTTTCATAAATCCATATATTTCAGAAACTGGACTGTAGATCATGCATCTTCATTATAGCAAAATGTTTGACAGCAAAATAATTTGAATTGATTTACAGCAAAGTTTTTCTTTGGACCAGAATCGCTAATTAGTTTTGCCTTCTGCCGTCCTCAGGTGTGTCCACACTAATGTCCTTGTTTTGAACAGAGGTGTGATTTTTTGGAACCAAACCTCACAGCTGTCTCCAGTGATGTTGTTTGCTTCAGCCCAGCTGTTCACAGCAGTGTCGGGGTAGATGACATTGCTGAAATGAAAGGCAGTTACCTCTACCTCTGGGCATTTGGGTCCTTGGGCTAGATAAGGCCTAGGCTGAGGTGTGATTTATTTCCCTGAGTTATGAAGGTCTGAATTATTTTGCTGCACAGATTCATTGCTGTACTTGTTAAAGTGGTATAGGTAGCATATACAACTCAAATTTCATGGTGTTGAGTAAGTAGAAGCTTATTAATACCTAGGATTCTGTGATTTCAAGAGATTAACACTTCCACCACTGTTTCATGCAGAACATGGTACATTTACCACAACCAGGACTACCAAGCATCACTGTATTTTGAGCATGTATGTCTAACTTGCAAAACTGTTTTGTTGCAACTCAGTGCCTCTGTTTTCAAAGAGTTAATTATTCTTTAACTACCTAATTAAAAAAAAAAAAACTGTGTTTTTTTGTTGGTTTGTTAAAATTTTTGAATGCAACCCTTAGGTAATCTTTAAGGGCTATTTTTGTTGAAACAGCAGCATGTGAAATTTGATAGTGCTGATGTTAACAGAAGTCTTAATGAATAGAAAGATGTTGGCATTATTTTTCTGCTTTCTGCTTTCTCCTGCGACATCTCCTTGCTCTTAGTGTATAATACTGAAGAGTTAAAAATGTCTGTAGTATGGAACCACTATGTGGCTGAAGTAACACTTCCTTTATTAAGGCTGTTTCGTTGGGCTTTGCCTATGTTCAGCTGGGAGTCATGATTCATCTTCCAGCAGCGAAGATCATCCTACGCAGAAGTGCATAAGTATGAAAAGTAATTATTTTGGACTACATGATTCAGCATTCTGTTAGATGAGAAATAGTTATCAACAGTAATAAGCCCATGGAAGTGAATGATAATGTGTTCATAATTGAAGGCAAAACAAAATCCATAAATTCAGTAATACTTTCCAGGAATTTTGTTACGTGCTTGGCCCCTGACACAAGGAATACATTTTAAACTCCTTTCATGTAGCTAAACTGACTTGGCTAATCATGCAAGTAAAATAAAGGATGTGTGAAAATACTTTGAGGATTTATACTCACCCTAGGGCCTTGGACTGTGTAACTACTGAGTGGTGAAACAGAAAACAGTAGTAGTAAAACAGCCATTTGGTTTATATGCCCTTATAATCCAACAGCTGCTGTATTTTCCCTCTTAAAATTATTATTGATAACTTGCCAACAAACTGAAGAGTTTGGATGGTTCTTAATCAACTGTCAGACTGCTATAGATCTGTTCCTTGACCACGGAAACTAGTAAGTATACAAAGGCCTTTGGACTTGAGTGTTAACAAGGAGATACTTAGTGAGTTAAATGGTATATTGGTCTGCTGTTTTATTTAGGGCTTCCTAATGTACATGCACAAAAGAGATGTTATCTCAGAACAAGCAACATTTTACGTCTTGCTGCAGACTGAGAAAGCTGCAAGCTTATATGAAAGCCATTGGTTTTATCTCCTTTTTGCCTAAAGCTCCTTAAGATTGACAGTTATACAGTGAAAGAAATTTTTAAAGGTCTCAAACATTTATTGTATGCTAAGGAATGCCTGTGTCACTTATGAATATAAAACTGAAACACTGTGTTTGATTCAGTGTATTCTACTGTGTAAAAAGTTCTTTTTCTCTTACCAGTTCAACAAGGACAACTGGCTAATTCTTAAATCTCTTGGAATGCTTGCATAATTAACCTGTCATAGAGAGAACGAGCACTGTAGAGCTTTATTTCAAGATAGGTCCATGACATAACATGTCATTACAGAGTGTGTTTACAAAAGCAGTGTACAGAGATATTATACTGGTGAAACTGCACTTAAATATAAGGCTGTTCAAAATTGTGATTTCTAAATGGTGGCATCTGTTTTTGAAAAGATTCCAAGATAGGTACCAGATAAATTAATTTTTAATATTGTATTTTATACCTCACTGCCCACTTATTGTATTCATTAATTAGGCATTGGCTGTGTATTTTGAAAGAGTTACTGCAATAAATGATACAAAACTTACTTGTACTACTTTATGTACTTTCGAGATGGCAGTAGAGACGATGTGAGGTTCCTTCTTAAGTAGAGGTATGTAATTGCATTTTCTCCTTTTCTGGGGGGAGAACTGTAAGGGGACATTTAACTAGGAATGTTTCAGAGCATATTTTGAAAGTTCTGTCTCCATTAGAAAAAGGCTTACAAGAATGACCTGTGACTTGCTAACTTTTTCCCAATTACATAACCAGTGCTTTTACAGACAAGCATAAAATGCTTCTGAAACTCATACTGCTAATACATTCTTCTCTACCATGAAAAATGTAAAATTCTTTGGTTTTCCAGCAGTCAGGTTGAACAAGGGAAGCCAGCAAATTTAATTATTTTTTTGATTATTATTTTTTTAATTTTTAAATTTTAACTGTATTGCCTCTCATGGTATCCTTCTGAACAAAATGTCTAGTGCAGGTACATGGTATGATAACTGAACAATTGGCTGATGGATTAGGCTTAAAGGATTCTAGTACATGGCCTTTCATCTGACTGACCACGACTCACTACTGAGGTCCCAGAGCGCTCAATTTTAGGACCAGTTCTCTTCAATGTTTTTATAAGTAATCTGGATGCAGAAATTGAGTGTACTGTATATAAATTTACAAATGATACTAGATTAGGAAGAGCTGTTGACTGCCTCAAGCATGGAGAGGCCTTTCAAAGAGATCTTTATGAATTAGAGGGCTGGGCAGCAACCCACCACATGATGTTTAACAAGAACAAGTGTTGGATTCTGCATGTGAGACATGGCAACTCTGGATATATGCACACACAGGGATTGGAAAGCAGCCTTGTGGTATCCAGCACTGCTTACTGTTTGAGGAAATGGATTGTCCTGCCCTACTCTGTGCTGATGTGGCCTCAGCCTCACCTTGAGCACTGTGTGCAGTTTTGAGTGCCAATACGAGGACATAAAACTATTGGAGACCATCCAAAGGAGAGCTTTGAAGATGATGAAGGGTCTGGAATGGAAGATGTATGAGAAGCAGCTGCATCAACAAAGCCCTGGGTTTCTTCAGCCCAGCATAGAGGAGGCTGAGGGGAGGCCTCGTGTTGGCTGCACTCCTCACAGGGAGCAGAGGAGCAACACTGAGCTCTGCTCTCTGGTGACAGCGACAGAGCTTGAGGAAATGGCATGGAGCTGTGACAGGAGGGGCAGCTGGGGGTAAGGGAAGAGTTCTTCACCAGAGAGTGGTAGGCATGGAACAGCTCCTCAAGGCAGTGGGCATGGCCCCAAGCTGTCGGACTCAAGGAATGTTTGGACACCACTCTTACACAGGGTTTGGATTTTGGGTGCTTCTGCGTGAAGACAGGTATTGGACCCAGTGATCCTTATGGATCCCTTGCAAATTGCTATATTCTGTGCTTTTATGGCTTTACGGTTCTAGGTATATATATTTATGCTATGTTTATGCCTTGTTCTAGAAAGCAATGTAAATAATTCTCTAATTTGCTGCTCTATGGGAAAGTCTTGTTGTTGGTTTAAGAGTGTTAATAGCCGCTTAAAAATGGGATTTAAGGAAGAAAAGAAATATTTTTCATTTTGTTATGCCATCTGTAAGATTATTTTTGTTTTGATGTCTCTGTTTACTGCCACAGATGGAAATAGAAAGCATAAATGAGAATTATATTAAGCTAAGAATGAAAGCGTAATTTTTGTTCTGCTCTTTTATTACCATAATGATGGAGTCTAGAAACAAAACATTGGAGAAGGACTTTTGTTTTCAGCCAAACATGCTCTGTACATGAAACATGGGAGTAAAGTTTCCATTGTTATGAACATTTCAGCATTCTCTTAGGAATACTGCAATCATTAACTTGTCTCTCTGTAATGTGAGAGCAGAATAACAACATTCCAGAATGGTTGAGACTGGGGGAAGGCTCTGGGTCCATGTGGTCCAACTGTAGTGTATGAAGATGGGAAGTTACTCAAGACTTTGTCTAAGCAGCTCCAAAGAGTGAGACTCCAAAGGACTTCTGTCAGTCTTTGCCAGATCTCAATCACACTCACAGTGAGAATATGTTTCCTGATGTTCAGACATAGAATTCCAAATTTAATTCAGAGAGTCCTCGTTTTCTTTATTTTTCATCAAAGTATCAAGCCAGTATTAAAACAGAAGCCCTAAGGAAATAGGTGATATTTTGCAACTTCTTTAAACTGCAACTTTTTTTCTGGTCTATCAGGAATGTAGTTTTCGAGTAATTTTTGCCCAGAAGCATGCAAAAGTCAAGAAAATACTTAACAGCATTTTTCTTATCATCACAGTTCTCTTACATGTTGCATTTAACCCATTGTATAGTTGTTTTTGTCAAAGGTAATGAAAAGAACACAAACATAACTGCATTACTGTTTCAAGGGAATTAGTCTTGCAGACATCACAAGGTGAACAGTAGATGAGGTAAGTTTCACGATGTGATTTCTACAGTCTGTTTAGCTATAGTGGAGAAGAGATTAACTATACATATATGAGGAAGGTGTAACAGTGCTGAGGAACAGCATTTGGGGCTTTAAACACTGCAGAAAAGTGGTAATTTTTTTTGTCCCTTGTAGTAGTTGTAGAGATACTTGAATTCAAAAATTAAAAGGGAAACCATTTTTCCCTTTGTCTTTTTACTTTCATTAACTATTACTGAAAACACGAAGATATAATTCCAGCCAAACCTATAAAGGTGGGTTCCATTTGATTATGCTTTTTATGTTATTGATTATTCTTTGCCATTCTTTCTCCCAAGTTTTGGGATAGGTTTTTTATATTCCTGAAGCATTTTACAAGACGACTACAACACTAGTCTAAATACTTTTTATAATCCCATTAATGCGAACTGATGAGAAAAATGTCAATTTAGAAATATGAACAAATCCTTAAAATAATGTGTTACATTGATTTGTGTTGTAAAATTATAGAGCTGTCACATAGCTTAGATTTGCTTTGAAACATTTCTGATACAAGTTAAAGAAAGAAAAAGAAAGAAGCATATTCATTAAGAAGATAAATTGGCCAAATGAACCTTCTGGTTTTACACCAAGGTCACAATAATATAGGACTTGAATTGTTGCAGTACAAGAATGAGAGATGGGTAATGCTGGACCAAATTGGAGTTAAAATTACACATTGGTACTTCTTAGAATTACTGAATTGAGCTGCATCTGCTAGAAATTCAGGTTTTCTTCTTGTAGATTATATGAAGGCATAATTGAAATTAGGAAACATTTACAAATGATCCAGTTTCACAAGGGAGAAGCACAGTAATGCAGTACCATATGATTTTGTTTTGTTCTTCCTCTCTCTCTTTTTTTCCTCCCACAGCTTGCTACTAGTGATCCACACAATAAAAATCTGATAAACTGGAACTACACTAAATACTGCTTCCTTCTGTTGGATTAATCAGAATTACGTAGGCTGTTTCCCCATATTTTGAGTGTGTTTGCTTAAAGTTATTTTTATGTATTTATTGATGTTATGTATCTTTGTTGCTCATCACCATCTTCTGAAGTTCTCTGAAAATTGATGGAATTGAAGAGGTATAAATAAAATCCAAATGCTTACAGTCTTTAACATATATGATGAGAGAAAATAGGGGAGAGTATGGAGGACTCAAAGCTGGAGTTCAAAGTCAGCACAAGTTAAAGTGCTTCCTGATTAAAATCTTCCGCGGACAAGTGTCTGAATTAAATTTAGAAATAATGCTGAAAAAGTGAAATAAATTACTTGAAGATGTTTGAAGCCATGGAGTTGGATTCATTTTATGATCTCCACTAGTAGAATGAAGGATTGAAGTGGTTTAATGCCAAAACCAAACCAGGAGAGTTAAAATAAATAAATAAATCTCAAAGCCTTGCCTTCGGTTCTAGGTCTGTCTCTTAAAATCATTATCTCACAGGGTGATGGATCTTTAAACATCTCTTCTAACCCAAACTATTATATGGTTTTCTGGTTCTATTATTTGCACTTTCATTTTTTCTCTATTTCAATGTCTTCCTACTTGCTAGAGGGGTAAGTTACTGTTGTTTACTTTTGTAGAGGTATTAGAATAATTCCTGTAATATTTATTCATAGGGAAGTAAAGCAAGTTTTGTGTTGTTTTGTTGTTGTTGTTGTTGTTGTTTTTCCTAGTGTTCTGTGCAGGAATAATGAAGGACTGTACATTTATACTTGAAAAGTTCAAGTCCAGTTGATCTGGAAAAAAATGCCACCTGTAGTCTTCCGTTTGAAAAATTGAATATGGCAGGTATACACATTGGACAAAATGTAATGATGAAATTAAATAATTTTTTTTAGAGATTTGTTCAATAATTATGTGCAGAATTACCTGATTCCTAGTAAAAGATTTCTGGCTGCTTTAAAAAAAAAGTCTTTTTTTTTTTCTTTTTTTCTTTCTTTAGTTCTGGAGCTATAGCTAAGTATATGATATAATGTCTCTGTACATTGACAGGGTTCAATAGTCTCAGTCTTAAAGAACTTCTATCCTTCAAGTCTAGTAGGTGGTTAGCTCTGGTTTTATACATAACCAGAGACAGTTCTTTTTTTTTGTCTGCTGTCTCAGGCAGTATATATGTTACCTAATCAACTCTTGCAGGTTGAGGTGGCACCTAGAGAGATGTTAAAGCAGAACAGAAGCATGTAATTAGCAGAATTAAAAAACAAACAAACAAAAAACGCATGGTTGTGTATAACAATAGTATAGATACAGTACAACACAAAAGAGGCTTCATTGTTTAGGTTGAGAAGTTGGCTAGCTGTGCAAAAATCTTTAAAAATATTTTACTTTTTACTCCTAAGTGCTTAAAAACAAAATCTCCAATGTTACAGCCTTTCTGTATTCAGAAAAAAAAAAAAAAAAAGTTGTTCTGCTTTGAAAGGAAATTTTCCTGTTTTTTTATGAGGCAGTTTCATTAAGTTCACAGTGACTGCAGAGATCTGGGAGATGGCCCTTTTGAATTGTTGCTGTTTATGGCTCCCACCAGTTACAGTTCTTAGTGAATAACTGTTTTTCTCAAAACAATTTTGCAAAAAATGCAGCTCCACACAAAACTTGTCTTTCCCTTAATGCACATACAGAAGTTTAACCTTTCTTCAAAATCCAGTTCAATTTTCCGTAGCCTAAGCAGTCTGTGTTTCATTTTATGGCAAATGATATCAGGTATTTTATTATGCAGCATAGCTGGTGATGAGCTTGTAGCGTATTTTTAGTATTCCTATTTTCTGAACCATCTTACCAAATATTAGGAGCAATTTTTTTAAACTTCAAGATGTGTAATTGTCCACACTATAAAAGTAACCATCTTCGATTTTAGCCTGAATATCTTATATTGTTTCAGAATCTTTTTCCCTTTTTTTTATACCTTTTAGATTTTGGATACTTATGCTGTATCCTATAGAGTACTAAAGGAAAAGTTTTAAAAATTGTCTTTCATTTTTATTTGCTCTGTCTCTTACGTGTTCATGGGCAAAGTTGGATAAGGTAAGCAGAGAATTTTTGTTTGAAAGGACAGCTTATTACCACTGCAGAATATCTAGCCATTTGTGAAACACTGCAGTCTTTTCAGCCTTTTGTGGTTTTTCTTCTTTTTCTCCCAGAGGTATAACATTTGAAGTTTTGATTCAAACCATGAGCTGAGACGAATATTATAGTTTCATTCTTACTTAAAATATCAAGTAGATGTCAACTTTAATACGTATTGGCTTGTCAAATCCATCAGCACAGAGTTCAAGAAAAGTTATTTGTTCTTGTTCTTTTCTGCTTCAAGTCACTATTGAGCAGAAATATCATGAGACTGTGCTGTTGAAAATACCAGAGATTTATTAAAAATAGGTATGGATTTGAAGAAAATAAGCTTGTGGTTTGTTATAACAGCAATCAATTCCTTCAAATAAAACACCTAAGAAACCAGTGGGGCTCAGAGGAAAAAAACGTTTGAGTTGTCTTGAAGTATGGCTTTTATGAGTAAATATTTCAAACATTATTTATCAGAGTGTTTTTTATATGAGATCTCCTTTCTAGATATGCTGTTGACTCATATGTTTGTTTCTTAATTATATTCATGGTATTGACATACATGATTAACTTGTGAAGCTGTCAGACAATATTAATGCTTTGTGATACGGAAATCTTTGGAATTCTGATGACTGTTAGTTTTACTGGAACAGACATGCTTAAATATTCTCAGGTTGTATATATTATATGAATTTAAGGAAACGAGTAATAGGAAATATGGGTATTCTGAGCTCAAAATGTAGTGCTGCTACTGGATTCCTTTGAGGTACTCAAGGGTCTCTGCCCTTGAATCTGAATACATTTCACCCAAGTGGCCTTCTGCAGGCATGTAAAAGAAGTGAATAATTGGATATCTGTATAAGTTAGTCTCAGAATGGTATTAAAGTGACTGAAATAAATCGGTAGTTCAGCTGAATGTCTTGTCAGGACTGGGACTCAAAATTCGTATGGCAGTGTGTTCTTTTATATATATTCTACAAACTAGAGTCTAGCTCAGCAATGAAGGAAACACGTGGTGGGGAAAAGAGAGAGATTTGCAATAGAAAGAGCAAGTGGGAAAGTTTTTGTTGTTGTTTACTTTGCTGGGTTTGTTTGTTTGTTTCTCCCAGTAGATATGTTTTCTCAAGAAAACTGAAAAATCTTAAAGGGATTAATATGGCAATGTAGGTCTTTGACCTCTAGGAAAAGTGATACTGAGTTAATCTAGGATGAATGATACTGAGTAAATACTGAATGTTGATTATATTTAACTCTCACTTAAAATTAGAACAGCAGTATCACAGCCTTGATCAAGTAGAGTTTGTTAGCTCTTATTGTGAATTCTAACTCTGGATCCCCATTGCTGATCCCCAGATGTATGATAGGAGAGGGGGGACATAGTGTAGGAGAAGGGCATATTGGTAACCTTTGGAGAGCTGTATGTGATTAGGAAAGAGCAGTAGCCAAGCATGGTGATAAATTGTGACCATGTAAATGGTAAGGAGTCAGGGGTAACTCAAAGAAGCTGAGTGCAGACCTCTGGAAGCGGGTTGTGTCATTTGACCGGTCTGACCTGTATCAAGGAGTGACATGCTGACCCACAAGGGAGTGAAGAGAGATGTATTGCTTGGCATCTGATCTCGTTCTTTTTATCTTTAGTGCTTTGAATAATACCATGAATCACAGAACAGAAGGTATACTTTCCAAATCTGTAGGTGACAAGGAGTTGGGAAATACTGCAGGTATTCTGGGACTAGATTTCTAACTGTTCTAAAATAAAAGAAATTTCTTGAAAGAAATCCAGGGCAATTCAACAGAGACAATTGCAAGGTACTGCACTTAGTCATGAACAGTCAACTATACAAACATAAATAACTGTCAGTTCTTTAGAAAAGAGCCATTATGGATCACAAGCTCAAATACAATTCATGAATGAAACACTTTTTCTGATAAATAAGCAGAAGTATAAGCAGCTAGGTGTGTTGAAGAAAGCAGGGTTATTTGCATACATAATGCTTTGGGTGGGATGCAACGTGCTGCTTTGGGAAAGCAATGAACAGTGCATTAAGGGAAGCAGTTAAACAGTTTGCCAGAGGAGGTGGTAGCATTTTTAGCTCTGGATGTGAGCATAACTGATCATGCTTTGAGGCAAAGATGAGGCTGTCTTGGCTCTCACTGTCATAATGTGTCCATGTGTACTGTCTTATTCTTTGTGAATTCTTAAAGGTGGATATTTTGCTCTCTTTTGCTAGCATGGCTTCTTCACAACTAAGTAATGGTAAAACTGTAAATGCTGTATTGCCTTACCTTCTTCTTGGAGGAATGGGTATTTTGAGAGTAAGAAAAAAAAATGTCAAAGTCTTAATAGATATCTTTGGATTCATATTTCATTTTTAAGTCTGGCAATATTAAGCTCTTCTGAGCCTCTTTCATACCTGGATTTATGGGCCATGCGTCAGCATCGTGCTATTCTTTCCATCAAAATGCTCCTTTACACACTAGGGCTCACTTTGCTTTACCTCATGCATTGTGATTTAGTTTATCCTAATGCTTCTGTTTCTTTGTTTCCATTTTTTTCCATCGCTCCTTGAGTTACTGCCTCTTCTGTTTTCGCCACCCACTCTCTTGCCTCTGGAAACTATAATTAAATAATTACCAGCAGGCTCTCTGTATATTGTTGTTGTACAAGAGAGTTCCTTGTTTACATTTATAATAATAAAAAAGAAAGTTATTTTAAAATGAGCTGCAGATCCACTTAGCGTAGGAGTGTATTCAGTTCTGACTGAAAACGTTACAGAGGAGATCTATAAATAGGACATAACTGTCATAAACCAATTGGCCATTAGAGAAGTGTTACACCAGATGTGGTTTGACAAAATGAGTTTCGTTTGGGAATTAGATCCGCTTTTATTAAGACAACAAGAATACCTCATTACTATATTATGTTTTAATAATGAAGTTAAAAGAGCTGTCATTTTCCAGTTTAATTGTCAGATTTCAGCTTAGTATTCCAAAACAAAAAGCAACAGGAGAAAATAACAATGTTCTTACTAAGAAGGGAAATAAATTGTTTTCAACAAAATACATTAATTCATTTTCTGGAAATTGGTTTTAATGTTCTATGTGAGATGGACTCAAATTCTTAACTATCCCTACTTAAGCCTGTTACGTGTTGTCCTTCATATCTGTAAGTAGGACATGCATTCAAGAGAAAACCTTAATTAGTCATAAAACAGTTTCTACTTTGTAATTGGTTTTTTGAAAGATCTAAGTTCAGTTCTCATTCTTACTAAATAATATAAATTGAACTTTGGATTTCAGCTGTTCCCATTACGTGTGCTGAGAATCTCCACCACTAGAGCTTGGATGTAAGAAAACTTGTGAGAAAGATCTGTTCACCAAAGCACTGTATGTTTTGCTTGTTTGTTTACAGCATTTTTAGAGATTTATTTTCCAGGTACGGTTATAAATCTTCCTCTTGAAGTTTATGACAAGAATCGACTGGATGCCTTTTGGTATAAACTGAGAGTGAGCTAATGTACAGCCAGCAGAATGCGGGTATTAATAAACTGAGTCTTGGGAGGAAAAAACCCAAAAATACTGTACGTAATTGAGCCTTCAGCTAGCTGTTACACTAGACAAAAATGATTAATTTGAAATAAAGAAACTGCCAGAAATTCATTAACAGCATAGACTGAGATCTTAACAGAAGAATTCACAAAAAAACCCAACCCAAACCAACCAACCAAAAAAAAACCACAAAAGAGACTTAAACAACGTAGAGAAGAGACTTAAACAATGTACATCTCTTTTAAATATACCTTCTGGAAAGTAGGCATTACTTCTGTTAAATCCTGCCTTGTTTGTCCTTGTTACTTCACTGGACGAAACCGCCCCTTTATTCTGGTCGTGGCCCTGAACGCTGGGTCCATTTCATAAATCTCTTCTTCATCATCTGTCTTTCTTCAGAACTCACTGCATCTAAAGGAATTTTTTTCTTTCTTTCTTTTTTTTTTTTTTTTTGGTAACAGTAGAGCTAAGCATGTTTCTGAACTGTATTCCTGTCCTAGTGTCACAAGGTGGATTTTCTCACTTGTGCAAAGGCTCAGTGCTACTGAGTCTTTGTGGTCAGCTCAGTTACTCAGACCTGTGCCCTATAATGAGTTTGTTTTCCACGTGCATACTTACTGATGGTTTATCCTTGTTTGTATAGTTGAGTGCCCCTTCTAAATGTGAGTGTTTATTTGTTTGGATTTGAGAGGGCCTCAGGATAGATCCAAAGGAAAATTAACTGTAGGACAGTGTAGAAGTTCTACATTGATTATGTTCAGCACAGCATTCTTCTGAAAAGAAAGGCTCTTTTTAGGAAATGAGGGAAACAGGAAGAGAAAAAATAGTACTCTATCTTTCTCTTGCTTAATTCTGACTATTGCCCAGGTCTAAGATGCTGTACATTTCTTTACTGTGAGGGTGGTGAGGTGCTGGCACAGGCTGCCCAGAGAGGTTGTGGATGCCCCATCCCTGGAGGTGTTCAAGGCCAGGTTGGATGGGGCCCTGGGCAGCCTGGTTGAGTATTAAATGGGGAGGTTGGTGACCCTGCCTGTGGCAGAGGGGTTGGAGATTCATGAGCTTTGAGGTCCTTTCCAACTCTGGCCATTCTGTGATTCTGTGATTCTGTGACGCATGCAATGCAGCATCTGCACAGTATAGATGCCTGTTTAATCATAAATGCCTCAAAATTGTTCTAAGTGGGAGAAAAAACTGGCAGAAATTGCTTAAACTTATTTACAAGGCCTTTTAAAGTTTAAACTTGATAACCTTTATTTGCTTCTGGAGGAGACATGGCTGAGGAGTTTGAAGACATGAACATTTAGTTTACCTGAGAGTGTTTTACTAGAACTCTGAAAGGAAATTGCTTATTAAGATCGCTGAGATTAATAGGGAAAATAGCTGCATAGTGGATCACCAATAGCAGGCATACCAGCAGAAAACTATAATGAATTACAGGTGTCAATTACCATTGACTGATAGGCGCAGTGCAGGTTCTTATAAAGGCATTGGAATTCATAGTGCAGCTCCCATAAGGACTTAAAGGAATGCATCTTTCATGGCAATAGTGTTAAGTATAAACCTTGAATTTCAGCTGTCCTTTTTGTATTCAGGGGCAAATTATCACCGTCCTCATGAGAAACTGCATTGAGAAATAGTTCCCTTTTTGTTTCTTGTGATTACTTGCCCTCCTGCTGCAATAATAGCATGAGACATAACACATAATCATCAGGAAAAGGTAGATGGTTTCATGAGAAATAGTTATGGCACCTCAGTCGATCAGTCTGTTAACAGTATCTGGAAAAGGAAAAGCTGCTTCCTGCAGGACTGAATTTCTGCCACCTACTGGGAGAAGAAAATCTAGTTTTAGCAAAAAGCTGAACTTACGAGCCTGAATATGGAAGTCCTTTATTTTTCTCAGAATAGGCAGCATATTTCTTGGAGAAGGCTTGGAACACTGTCACCAGTAAGCTTAGTCATCAGCTGTGGTGATTCTGTCAAATACAGATTTTTTTGTCTTCTAGTTTATTTTAGTTTATTAGCCTGTTTTAAACCCTGATACATAGTTCATTATCATGACACTTTTTAACTTCATGTTTTAGAAATAAATGAAATTTGGAAGCTGCTTTATATAGGTCAAATATATATTATATTATATATATTATTATAATATTAATATTATATATATTATATTATTGATAACTATATGTTATCAAGTAGGTAAATCTAATAATCTATTTAAAAATATCAGCCACATTTCAGTTGTAGAAGCCTTTCTATTGCGAATCCATCCCACCTACTCTGGTGGCCATCTGAATTTGGTTGTGTGCCTCCCGTTAGCTTTCAGATACTGGAAATCCTCCTTCTAGACTTGGAAGACAGTTCATCCTGCCCTGACTCTCCTGATACTAGTTACTGAGCTTCCAATGGATCCACCAGCGCCCAGGTGTGTTCTGTTGTACTGTTGATAAAATCCTAGGAGTAAGAGCACTAGCTGGAATCTCCCACAGGGCTGAGTTATTGTCTGGTTCCACAGGGATTTTATTTCATTTCATCCATTGTCAGTAACTTTTAATGTTTACTGAAAGCTTTTAAAATAGAATATCTGGAAAGATTTCTGAATTATTATTTTTCTGAAACTGAACAGCCAAAATAAAAGCTGCATTTACTCACTGGAACATTGAATTTGAGCCGGAAAATCTCTTTTGCATTGTTCCACCTCACATGTGGTGGTCTCACAGTTCAAGAGTCTTAACCTTGATGCAGTTGTAGGCTTCGTGGTGTCAGAGGAGACTCATACTGCATGATGTATTCTTAGTTATATTTTACAATACTACCTTTGAGGTGTTTAAGAAGTTCTGGATAGTATCTTCTTTGAAACTAATTTATTTTTCTGATCTTGCAGACAGTCTGACCAGTTACTATAATAAGTGTTACTGCACTTCCCTGGAAGTGTGAAATTCACTTTATTTGACCAGATCTCATGTCTTGTGCTTATCTATTGACTCACTCATTCTTTTTCCAGGAAATCCTCCTCCCACATTCAGAGCAATTCAGAGGATAGCTACCCCCAAGAGCTTTACCTTTGTCAATGAGTAGATTGAAAGCCAGTGAATTGGGAAGAGATTGACTGCCCCAAACCCTGTCAGGATGAGTAGTGTTCTGACGGAGTAGTTTCTGAAAATTGCTTTTTGTGAGTACAGGTGTTAGTGGTGATGAAGCAGGATGCTGCCAGGATATAAAGGGCAGAAATGGAAAAGGCAGAAAACTCAGATCCTATAACAGCAGGTACAGCCTATGTGTTTTTCACTGTTATTTAAAGCGTATGCTCAGTATGCTTATTTCATTGTGTTTCCTAAGACCAGTATCACACTTTGTATTAATAGCCATACGAAAATTGGAACAAGACAAGCATATTCAGTGCTTTACCTGCTTTCAAGGAGAAAATCAGAACTGTGTCGTTTTAGAGATAACAGTGAGGAAGACTGTTTCTTTCAAAAAGACCATACTTCAAATTATTGGTGAAAATTTACAAGTTTGTAAAACTTTATTCTTCCACTCTGTAGGCAACACTGTATCCAGTGTTTTACACTAGTCTTAACATTCTGTTGATAAAGGAATGGTGAAATATTTGTAGTTATGAGACACCTTCTGCAGTGAAATACAATGTCACAGTAGTAATTTACATCCTCTCTAGAATGGCAATCAGTGCCATTATCTGAGTGTAAAAAGCTGAAATTTGTGTAGCTGTATTGCACATTGTGGATTTCAGAGTTTAAATGATGCCTGTTCTGGGCTATCTAAGCAGTCATTTAAACTTGAGACAAATTAATTTTGATGTGCTCATTTCAAAACATCCCTACATCAATGTATCGAGTGGGAAGATTAGTATCCAAAAAACTCATAGTTTTATTTAGAGTGGTTTATTATTTTTCTTACTAATCAATATGTCCTACAGGCAAATTATGTGTTTAATGGGCTATTGATGCTCGAATTTAAAAAAAAAAAATAAAATAAGGAAAAGGTGATGTAAATGCTGAGGCAGAATCAGTCAAGCCCAGCTGGTTGTTGTTTGTTGTTAAAAAGCTTGCTTTCTCAATCTCTGTACATTTTCTATTGTATTTTATTGCTTGAAGGAATATTTGGAAAAGCTGGGCATCCCTCTTTAGCAAAACTTTGAATACAGGGAACCCCTGGGTCCCTCTCCATTTTTGATGCCACATGTAATGGATGAGGGAGCTGGGTCCTTTGAACTGAATCTGTAGTCCCCCCAAGTTGTGCATATAGCAGATGACTGGCCTCTTCCTGCCAGACAGATTTCTTGTACCCAAAGAATGTACAAAATCAGTTCATGATTTTACTACAATGTCTCAAAAGGACATTTTTCTTCAGAATCAGGCTTAACTTTCCTCATATTTCATGCTAAGGCCCCATACTATAACTTTTTTTAAAACATAGGATATTAACCCCTGTTTGTATTACATTTTTTTGCCACTGCAAAATTAATTTAAATCATTATGGTTCTAGTTTGACTACACGTGGTTTTGTGTAGGTATAGACTGCTACACAAGGGCATGGCAACTGTGACTGGAAGTGTTCTGTTTGCTTTTTTTTTCATACAAACTCAGCACAATACTGATTTCTTTTTGAGCTTTGAATATGCTTGTTGAATTTACATATTGATGGAAGACTTTCCACTGGATTCCATGGCAACTCCAGCCCCAGGCATTGGACATGTCTGTGGTGATGGAGACGGGCTGCCCTCAGCCCCAGCAGCCAAATCCCACCATCCAGAGTCTGTGTGTTAGTTTCCTTTTCACTCCTGGAAGGAGATAAGGATGTATATTTAAAGTGCACGGGAGATTTTCATTCTCACTGAAATACTGTAGACCATGGCTAACGAAGGTAGTGCCTCCTCTGAACTCTCATATTTTTGTTTTGACAGATGACAAAGCATTTGAATAAGAAGAGAGTCATGAATCCCTATTATCTCCAAATTTAGCTGTTCTGTTTTACATGCTGGCATGTCACAGAACTAGTGATTGGTGAATCACATTTCTAAACATGAGACTTGAGGGCAGAGAATGCTACTAACAAGATCGCAAGGTAGAGGAGGAAACTTTTAATGTAATATGGTCTTTACAATGCGTGGTCGTGAGAGAGAGAGAAAAACACAGTGGTCCCCAACATAGCATACTTTGTTTCTTAAGAAGCTTGATATTTAGGTGACTTTTTACAGGTAAGCAAAACTGTCTGAGAACTCATCAGTTCTCTTGTATTTATAATCAAGTTAGCCTATTAGCTTGCAGCCAAGGTAGCTCTTTTCCAGCTTTTTCTGTCTAATCACTGGTGTTTTGAAGGGAGAAACTTTGGTCTCCAGCTCCTTCTTTAGTGAGACCTCAGTGACTGTTTATTTTCACAAGGCCTTTAGGAACTCATTAGCTTTGAAATCTCATTCTTCTGTCCATGGACTGAGCAGACACTGATAGGATGGAGTGGTGTACATATCTGTGCCAGATGCTTTTTTTGCTTTGGGTTTCCGATTAAAAACGAGAGTATGAAGTTGTAATTTAATAGCATCTTCTTTGTTGTTATCAAAAGACAATTCAGTATTAATTGCCATATGGTTGTCATGCACGTGTGCATACAACAGACCAGAGTAGAACTATAGATACAGTGGAATGATACAGTCAGAGAATGGCTTGGGCTGGAAGGGACCTTAAAGTCATCATGATGGTAAGAGGTATTTCCTTCTAAGAGTACTTATACTGAGATAACATTCACGATGGCAAAGTTTATGTGCCTGCCAGGAAATAACCTGTATCATGGAGCTGTGTGAAACAGACACACAAAGCTTTTACAATCCCTGGTGTATCATCTTGGGGACCTATGTGAAGGTCTCTTAAAGGAATAAACCAAGGAATACAACTTCAAGAATAAAATGTCTCCTATGAAACCATCATGTTGCAAGGAGGAAGCTGTGAAAAATCTGCCAACATGTGAATGTCACTTGTTGCCTAATCTGTCCTAATTATAAGTTTGATTAAATATTGATATTACAACTTCATAATGAGAGTAGTAATTCAGAAACATTATGAAAAGACTTTTCTTAGCATGAGAGCCCTTTTTTGAAGTATTTCTAAAGCCTACATATGAGAAATAAAAGTATGATCTTCTGATGAAACGTTCATTCATTCCCCAGTGCTTCATCTTGCACCTTCATTTGTCAAAGATTTCTTGTAATGTGATTGCTGTCTGCAGGAAACTCTTTGTAGGTATTTAGCTTGATTTCTAATTAGCATAGTTAGTTAGTTATTTTCACCTTGGCATGATCACGTGCTCAAAGGCAGTGATGTATTTTAATTGTCTCTTTTTTATTGAGTTAAATGAACACTAATTTCTAATATATCTATGTAAAAATATGTAATTACTGTTTTTTTATCCTAAGCTAAGAAAATGAAGCCACTGAAGCATTTCTTTTTTTTTCTGCCCGTCTAAGGAGAAGATACATGTTTGTACTTCTTAGCTAACATACATACCATTTTTTCCTCTTATAAGTGGATGCCATGTCAGGAAATCTTTACATTTTTAGTTGGTTTTAAATTTAAGTTTTAAGTGTGCTATGCCTCTTACTCCCTCCTTATAAATATACTGCTTGAAAATAAATCTTGAGGAGCAATAAGACTTTAAGCATTGAAAAGAATTTGAGTAATATGACCTTTGCTATTTTGACTTTCAATTGCAATCTTTATCTGTATAAACTTTCCAATAATCACATCTTCCTGTTTTGCCATAAGTATAGCCTGATACAAAAAAAAAAAGAGTATTAGCAAGTCAGCTGTGTACTATAGCTCTAGAAGGGTCGACCCTAAGATCTGTGATTCAGTCCTCAGAGCAATTGACTATGTCAGTCTGTGTTTCTATTCACATTTATGAATTTGTTCGTAGTGTACATATTAACTTCATATTGTTTCTCTTTGGTTTAGCTTTCATTAGCAATAATACGAAGTAGTCATTTTTTTCTGTCCTCTGTTGCCTCTTTCATTTGGAAAACACTTAATCTTTTGCCAGGCACATTGATTCAAATAAAAGTCTTGATACCTCCTCTGCAAAAGCCAAATATGTGCAGAAGTGTAAGAATGAATATCAAATTCAGTGGATGAATCTCTTATAATGGCAGTGATGCTTAGTGAAATGGTTCTCTTTCTTATGCATATAATTTACTTCCAAGACTGGCTGCCACATTTCAATTGAGTGAAAACAATTGAGTCTTTACAGTGAAGGGCTACAATTTTTGTAATCTTAAATTCAAAGTTCAGTCTTAAGGTGCTTTCATTAATGTGAAATTAGTAATAGATATTTCATTGTTTATGAACCCACTGATGAGAATAAGGTTGTAGATTTTATTTTTTAAAAAATCTCTTCGTGTCATAATTTGATAAATCATAGTATTCTTTCCTGGCTTACAAGATATCATAGTGTATAATTTGTAGCTTTGTATTAAGCAAAACATTTGTAGAAGACATAAAAACATGTGAAGTCTTTGAGAATGTGAAACTGGTAGAGAATAGAGTGATGAGTTGCCAGTTTATATGCCCTTTCTATGAAAGTTGTCCATGTATCTTCATTCTTGTCTTGTAACATCACTTCTGCATCAAGTTCAAATAGCTAATAACTGTTTGAGACTATTTAAATGTGATAGCTGCTCCAAAAGTAATGCCTCCTATTTTAAGATTTTAGTCCATGATTCAGAGGTGAATGTTGGTGGTACGATAGTAGAGGCTGAACCTTCCTGCCACCATTCTGTTTCATTTTGTTGCCGTGTGACAGATGACAGTGGAGGGGCAGTCTGGCAGAATGGCATCTGGCATGAAAGCGCATATGGAACAAAGTTGTGTTACAGAATTCCTCTGTGCAGAAATCAAAGTTTGAAAAGTTAAGCTTGCAGACTTAGTGTAAGCAAAACTGAGCAAGTCAGAAATAAGGAAAAAAGCCTCTTTATAAGTTTGTTATTACATCTGGACATTGAAAAGAGTAGAACTGCAAGTTGAAAATGAAGAAATTACATACCTTTAGCATTGGATAATAGTCTGCATTTGGAAGCATTGTGTTTTATGTTGCGTTACGAAGCATAAACTGCAGTTGCTCATTGGCAATATTTTACATTCAAAGAAGGCGTTAGCTCAGTGTGAGAAAGGAAGCAATGATTTTGATAACAAAGCTTGTATCACTTTTGATAGTGCTAGTCATGGACTGAATGTAGAGGCTGAAATATATTCATTTTTTTCCTCTCGTGAAAGCAGGTATGCAGAACAAAGCCCCTGTACCTCTGTGGTAACTGAAAGAATTTTGGAAGTATTTCCCAAGACCATGCTTCCAAAACAGCCAAATCCTGAATTGCAGCATCTCTCTTGGTTCCACCTGCTCTGCCTCTTGCATTTACCCAGTACATGAACCCGTTCCTACCTGAACTATGGATGTTGTTTGCCTGCGTACCGAAGAACCCAAAATCAAATTTTCAGTGACGGTCAGAACCACTGTAGAAGAGCTATATATGTATTTTTTTCCTTTGAGATACTGCCATTTCTGTCATGGTTAATTGTGAATTAAAAAAGGTGGCGGATGAAAGCATAATGGCTTCCACTCATATATTTTTAGACATTAAAAGATTATGGTATTCACTTCTGCAAAATTTATAAATACAGTTCCGCTCTCTGAAAAGGGAGGATTGTTTTGACCTTTACTTTGGTTTGTTTGCTTGTTCTCATGTCTTCTGCTTTTCCTATTGGACTGTCTTTTATCTCAATCCACGAGTTCTTGCACTTCACTTTTCTTATTTTCTCCCCATCCTGCGGGGAGAGAGGCAGGCAGGGAGTGACTGCATCGGCCTGAGCTGCCTACTGGGATTAACATATGACTATGGGTCCTATTTTGCCCTTTCTTAACTGTGTTCTCCCAGAGGCATCACTGGCTTGACTGATGGGCTCAGCTGCATCTGTCGTGGAACCCTCCCACAAATGACATCTTGTCATTTACTCCAGTGCTACTGGAAAGAGCAGTACTACAGAGATTTGTTTGAAGATAAGTCACAGCTCAGAACTTGATAAGGTTAAGTTGTATAGGGAAATGATTGGCACAACTTTTCCATCTCTTCCCACTTAAACACGTTTATTTGAAATAACTGAGAATTCAGCTTAATTGTTGTTGGTACTGGCGTTGCACTTGTGGATAATCTAAAGGATATCAATAATATTTAGGTACTGAAACCATATGTACTTTAATGAACTTTTAGTCCTTTCTAAAGAAACTGCAGAAACGATGTTAACTAAAATTACCTTTGCTGGTCTAGAAAGCTGTTTCGAAGTATGCTACTGGATAAGAAAATAACCATGAAATATTTTGAAATGTGGAGCTTGAAATGTGGAATCACATTCTCAGATGGGGGAAGTTCACATTTCTGAGCTGACAAGGTTGCTTGTATAGTTAATTTCCGTTCTTCAGCTGATTTTTTTACATACAGACTGATGCTGTGGAATTAACTGGAACTGCAACAGTGAAAATGAAAAAATGCTTTTCTGAAGATTGACAGAGTAAATCTCCTGCCTCTCTGCTCCTGTTACATGAAAAATGTGACATCTTCTATGATTTCTCTGCACTCTAGTTCTCCTCTGTGACAATTTACTGCTCTCCATTCTGTTTTGAGAGGCCTGAACATTCCTGCTTGTCCCTTTTAAAGAACATGTTGAATCATGATCATATTTAACTTTATATTGGTAAAAACTGCAGAGTCTTTCTTCAGCTTAAAAAGGCGATGATGTATGCTACTTCAGTCCTTTTTACTTGATTATCCTTGACACTTGCACAGTTGAGAAAAACAGTTATAGAAGAAGCAGATGGAAAAGACAGTCAAATCTACATTTTAATCCGCTTTCACTGATACTTCTTCATACTTTTTTTTTTATCCTGTCCAAAAATCAGATAAGTTGCACTAATCTGGGAGATGAATCAGTTATGATTCTTTGCCAGTATTATAGAGAGAATTCCCCCAGGGCATACAAAATTTTCTCTAATCATCATCATCTGTAATAATCGTAACTTTAGTTCTATGAGTATGCTATCTGGCAGAATATGTATATGTATATATATCCTTTGTCTGTATAATATCCTTTATATAATATAGAGATATTATATTACATTTTGAAATGTTATGAAGAAATATTATCTTTTAACTTCTGGATGAGGTTATAAGTCTTAGCATTTATTTTGAGCTTCCTCTAACAGCTGGTAATGGCTAGATTTTGAAAGGGAAAAATGAACACTCTTTCTATAGAGTTGTTTTATCATTTTAGAATTGTAGGTGTGTCTTCAGGTATACCAGCTGAAATTTCATATCACAGAATCACAGAATGGCCATGGTTGGAAGACACCTCAAGGATCATGAATCTCCAGTCCCCCTGTCAAAAGCACAGGCACCAACTTCCCCATTTAATACTCAACCAGGCTGCCCAGAGCCCCATCCAATCTGGCCTTGAACACCTCCAGGGATGGGGCATCCACAACCTCTCTGGGCAACCTGTTCCAGCACCTCACCACTCTCTCTGTTAAGAGCTTCCCCCTGACATCCAACCTAAACCTATCTGCTCTTTCAAAGAGTTGAAATTGATATCAGTTCAATATGTATGCCTTATTAGTAATAAATAGAGATGGTGAAAAATTCATTTATGATGGCAACCTGAAATTTTCATTTAATGCTAAAGCTATCCTAAAATGACCCTGAACAGCATCATATCATTCACAGAGTTGACTTTGGATGAAAATGGAGTATCTCAAAACTGGGATATTTAAACATAATGAGCAAATACTTAAATAAAAATTAAAAATTCCTGTGTGTTGAAGTTCTGATGTTCACTTCCTTAAGTGAATGAGATTTTGCCAGCCAGTCAATTGAAGAGGGTCCAATGCATGGGTAACAAACCTAAGGTACCAACACTGCTGACTGAAATATTCCAAGGGATAGATTTATCTTGCATTGAAAAAGGAAGGCTTAGCAATTCCTTTTTTTTTTTAAAAAAAAAAAAGAAAAATATTATTATTATTCAAGTAAAAAAGTAGCTAAGAATTTGCAGTGTCCACCTGCATTGGAATACATATAACCACTGTTGCAAGCTTTAGGATTAGAATGTCTGGCTAAGGATGACTGAACATTGCTTACAGACTTTGTGGCTGGTTCTTCTTTGTGGTTTTTGAAAACAGCCTGAACAAATAACTTTCTGAAATCGTATTACATATTGCTGATTTTACTTTGAGCTAGGGAAGGGCACAATGTCTTCCTGAAATCCTTTCTAAGCTTCTCTGATTAAAACATGTTCATAACATACTTCAGTATTTCAATGATAAGTTGGGATGGGGAGGGGAAGATCTGGGGGAATGGGGTACCTGAATTAAAATACTGCACAACAGCAGATGTGGTATATCTTCTGACTGCACTGCTATTGTCAACACTCCCTTTTCCCCTCCAAAACAAAGCAAACAGAACCTTGTGCGTTTAAAATGTTTTGCTTCTGTGAGGGCGTAATTAAAACCTGTGTTGTGCATTTTCTAATTCACTGTAGCAATTAGGAAAAAAAAAAAAACAACCCAAACAACAAAACAAAAAAACATTTATGTGAATTCAGACTGTTGATTCTCAAGTTGAAAAATGCTGGTTAAGCTGCTGCTAAAAATCAAAGCCCTAATTGAAAGAAGCAGTGGAAGCAGAGGAAATATTCACTGAAGAGTATCTCTCAGTAATATCCAAATGATAAGAGCATTTGTATGCACTAAAGAGGGCAGCCTGGGAACAGCCAGAGCACTGCAGTGTTGCACTGTCCTTTTCTCTACACTTTGCAGGTGACATTTCAGATCAGATGGAGCATGAACACTATCGTCATCAATTTGAATGAAATTACTAACACTCAGGCACAAATGATGGGAAGTATATTCAGAAGAAAATACATTACTAGCAAGTTTATTTTATGTTCTTTCTTTTTGTATTTAACTAGAATACAGTCCAGATCTTTGCTTTCTCCTGGCATTAGCATTTGTTAGTCTGGTTTGAATGATACTGTGCGTAACTCATGATCATCCATAGAAAAATCATTGACTGTAAAAGTTCAGAGATAGTTTTCTGCATAATGAATAATTTGTTCTTAGTAAGCAAGGACAGAATGCATTTTGCATCCAGTACAGAAGTTAGAGTCCTGTCTTTGCCAGGCAGGACTGCACCAGGAGGAATGCAGCATGAGAATCCAAGAAATTGAAGCTGTATATGTAACAGCAGTTTGGGACAGTCATACTGCTTTCAAAATACAAGTGCTTTTCTGCACGTATGGTTATGAGAAGGAAATAGTGGACATATCAAAAGGTTACACAAAGATGTTTTTTTTATCCTATGGCTATTAATTTTGTAATGTACTGATATCTTTGGCCCTAAAAGAGTAGAGCATACTCTGAAGTTTGAACTTGTGAGTAAGCCTTTCATTTTATAATTGGTCTTCCATGTGGGATGGAAGCACGGAGGTAAAATGTGTTTGCAGATCACATTACTGATACTCATAATTGTGAGAATAGAGTGTCATAAATGCTGCATTGAATTTGAATGAGATGCATAAGAAAAGGAAAGACTAGCAATTTCTCACTGCTTACCCCTGGTGAAATATAGCATACGCTTCATATTCATTTACACAGATACTGTGTGGGCATGTGTCTCGCTCCAATTTATAGGAGGGAGAGGAGGTTCTTTTATTATCG
>NW_024884878.1:3578051-3727103 GCF_019232065.1 Centrocercus urophasianus
TGGGTGTAGGTTCCCTTCAGGTATTGATAGGCTGCAATGAGGTCACCCCGCAGCCTTCTCTTCTCCAGGCTGAACAAGCCCAACTCCCTCAGCCTGTCCTCATAGGGGAGGTGCTCCAGCCCCCTGATCATCTTAGTCGCCCTCCTCTGGACCCTTTCCAAAATCTCAATGTCTTTCTTGTACTGAGGGCTCCACACCTGGACACAGTACTCCAGATGGGGCCTCACAAGAGCCGAGTAGAGAGGGACAGTCACCTCCCTGTCCCTGCTGACCACCCCTCTCCTGATGGAGCCCAGGATCCCATTTGCCTTTCGAGCTGCCAGAGCGCACTGCTGGCTCATGTTCAGTCTCTCGTCCATCAGGACCCCCAGGTCCTTCTCTGCCGAGCTGCTCTCAAGGACCACTCCTCCCAGCCTGTACGGGTGCCTGGGGTTCTTCCGGCCCAAATGCAAAACCTTGCACTTTGCCGTGTTGAACCTCATTAGGTTCACCCGAGCCCAGCCCTCCAGCCTGTCGAGGTCCCTCTGAATGGCATCCCTTCCTTCCACCGTATCGACTGCACCCTCAGCAAGTTTGCTGACGACACCAAGCTGAGTGGTGCAGCAATTCCCTCATCGATGTCATTAATAAAGATGTTAAAGAGCACCGGTCCCAAGACAGACCCTTGGGGGACACCACTTGTTACCGGCCTCCACCTGGACATAGAGCCATTGACCACCACCCTCTGTCTGCGGCCTTTCAACCAATTGCTTATCCATTGGGTCGTCCACCCATCAAATCCACTTCCCTCCAATTTGGAGATGAGGATGTGGTGGGGGACCATGTCAAAGGCCTTGCTCAGGTCCAGGTAAATGACATCGGTCGCCTTCCCTTCGTCCACCAATGCCGTCACTCCATCATAGAAGGCCACAAGATTAGTTAGGCATGACCTTCCTTTGGTGAAGCTGTGCTGGCTGTCTCGGATCACATGCTCATTCTTTATGTGATCGAGCATGTTGTCCAGGAGGATCTGTTCCATGATCTTCCCAGGCACGGAGGTGAGACTCACCGGCCTGTAGTTCCCCGGGTCCTCCCTGCTCCCCTTCTTGTATATGGGAGTGACGTGACCCTTCCTCCAGTCATCCGGGACCTCACCTGACAGCCACGACTTCTCAAATATGATGGAGAGCGGCTCGGCAACCACCTCAGCCAGCTCCTTCAGAACCCTGGGATGCACGCCATCTGGCCCCATAGACTTGTATTCATTCAGTCTAAGGAGGCACTCTCGGACTTGCTCTGCCCTTACAGTGGGGAGGGATTTACCTCCTTGGTCCCCACATAGAGGTTTGGGGATGCAGGGTTCAGGGACGTGAAAAAGACTAGAATCCTGGCCACCAGTGAAGACCGAGGTGAAGAACTCATTCAGCACCTCAGCTTTCTCTTCATCTGTTGAAGCCAGTTCTCCTTTTAAATTTACCAAAGTAGGTACGCCCGTTTTGGCCTGTCTCTTCTGGCCAATGTACCTGTAGAAGGTTTTCTTATTGTTTTTCACGTCCCTTGCCAAGTTCAGTTCTGCCTGCGCCTTGGCTTCCCTGATCCCACGTCTGCAAGTCCGGATGGCATTCCTGTATTCTTCCCAGATGACACAGCCTTGTTTCCAGAGCTTGTACACCCCTTTCTTCGTCCTCAGTTCTCTCAGCAGGTCCTTGCTGAGCCATGCCGGTTTCCTACCTCGCCTGCCCACTTTCTTATTCAGAGGAATGGAGACCTCTTGTGCTTCCAGGAGGGCATCTTTGAAGAGCCGCCAGCTCTCCTCAACATCCTTGTCTTTGAGGGCAGCGCGCCAGGGGATCTTGGCCAGCAATCCATTGAGTAGTTTGAAGTCTGCTTTTCTAAAGTTCAGTGTCCTGATCCTGCTCTTTGCCAGGCCCACATCGCTTGAGATCACAAACTCAACCAGGGCGTGGTCGCTGGAGCCCAGGCAGCCTCCGACCTTGACGCCTTTGATGATCTCCTCGGCGTTGGTGAGCAGCAGGTCTAGCAACGTTTCACCTCTGGTCGGTCTGTCCAATACCTGAACCAGAAAGCTATCATCAATGGATTCCAAGAGCCTTCTGGAGCTCTTGCAGCTCGCCATGTGGTTTTCCCAGCAGATGTCTGGATGGTTGAAGTCCCCCACCAGGACAAGAGCCCGTGAGCCAGACATCTCACGCATCTGGAGCAAGAAAGCCTCGTCAACAGCCTCCCCTTGATCAGGTGGTCTGTAGTATACCCCTAACACCAGCTGACCTATATTAGTCCCATCTCTAATCCTAACCCACAGGCTCTCAACCTGTTCCTGACTGTTTCTCATAGGGAGCTCCTCACAGTTTATCCAATCCCTGACATAGAGAGCAACTCCCCCACCCCTCCTACCTCGCCTATCTCTCCTAAAGAGTCTATAGCCGTCGATGGCAGTATCCCAATTGTGGGAGTCATCCCACCATGTTTCTGTGATAGCGACAAGGTCATAACTTTCCGAGTGCATCACAGTTTCCAGTTCCTCCTGCTTGTTACTCAGGCTGCGTGCATTGGTATAAAGGCACTTCAGCCGGGCTATCCGTCTCGCCACCTTTATATGGGATCTAGGATCCCCCTGCCCTACTCCTTCCCTATGCACTCTGCCGTCATTGCCCATGGAGTTTGGTACAAGCCCTCGAATGACCCGTTCAACCCCAGTAGCCCTTATTTTGTCCCCTTCCCCCTTCATTCCTAGTTTAAAGACCTGTCAATGAGTCCCGCTAATTCTTCAGCTAAGATCCTCTTACCCCTCAGGGACAGGCTGCATGCATCAGCAGCCATCATGCCAGGTGCAGTGTAAATTGCCCCATGGTCAAAAAAGCCGAAATTCTTGCGCCTGCACCAGCTCTTAAGCCATCTATTGAAGAGTTGGGTATTTTGGATCCTCCCTGTACCTTTCCCTGACACCACGGGCATAGAAGAAAAGACCACTTGCACCCCAGCTCCTCCAAGTATTCGCCCCATTCCCCTGAAGTCTTTCTTGATAGACCTCAGGCTTGCCTTATCAACTTCCTCGCCGCCAGCCTGAATTATTAAAAGTGGGTAATAATCTGAAGGCCGAATCAACCCAGGAATTTTCTTTGAAATGTCCCTGACCCGTGCCCCAGGAAGGCAGCACACCTCTCTGCGGGTAGGGTCGGGCCGGCATATAGGGCCTTCTGTTCCTTGCAGAAGGGAGTCGCCTATGACAATCACCCTCCTGTCCTTACGGGTAGAAGCAGTCTTGAGGGTCGGGGGCGACCGCTTCGCCTGAGGCAACCTCACGGGTGAACCTGTCTCCGCACTCTCACTCGTCCCCCCCTCGACTTCCAGGGCCTCAAACCTGTTATGCAGAGGCACCTGGGGAGCCGGGGATGGTCGGGATGGGGGATGCTCCCTCCGCCGAGCAGGTACCCGTTTCCACTCCTCCTCCCTTCTCAAATTGCTGTTAGGGGGAAGAGAGGACAGGGGGCTTGCTGAAACGCTGTCAGCTGGCTGGTTCCCCTTTACCAGGTGTTTGTAAGGTGGCAGGGGCTGATGTGCTCCATGAGGAGCCTCGTCTGTGTGCCGAGAACCTGAGGTTGAGAGGGACTGACACCACCAGTCAATCTCCCTCTCACACTCTTTTATAGTCCTCAGCCTCTCCACTTCCTCCTTCAGGCTAATCACAAGGCTGAGCAAGTCATTCAATTGCTCACACCTTGTACAAGTGCTGCCTCCTTCATATGGCATTGCAAAGGCCAGGCTGTGGCACTCCTCACAGCCAGTGACCTGCACACTAGCATCTCGTGACGGTAACTCTGTCTGAGTCGCCACACACTTCATACCGTTGTTCTCCCCTCTATGCATGCACCAGACCTCAGTCTGGCCCTGGACCGTCTTCTTGGCTACTGTCTTCCTGCTGCGTGTGCTTGGGACCTCTGCATGGGTCTTCACAGTTTTTGTGTTTGAAGCCTTCTGCCGGGGTGCACCCATGGCAACCAGCAGGCTCACTAACTCAACAAGAAAGTTCTAAAGGGGTGCAAGTGATCAGCCCTCCCCTGCTGCCCCCTACCCTCACACTATTGCCGGGTTCGCTAAGTGCCCTGGCACTTACCACCAATAGCAATAACAAGACTCCTTGCAGGGGAGTGCAGACAGGGGTACCTTACAAAAGCACCACGCTAAGGCAGCCTAGGAGATAGCTGTACTACCTCCTCTGCTGTGCCTCTCGAGGGCTTTTTTGTAGCGGCGGTCAAGGGCCACTTCCGGTTTGCGCCCGTTTAAATCTCCCGCCGTTACCCAGGCAACACCCACGCTGCGTCAGCTGCTCTCGCGAGAGTAGCCCGACTGAGAGCGGCGTCCGCACGGTTGTCGCGGGAATCCTCGATGAGGAAAGCGATTAAATCCCCACGTACCTCGCTAAAAGTCGCGGCGGTTCTGCCAGAGACAGCTCCGAGCCGCGGACCTCGGCGATCAAGGGCCACTTCCGGTTTCTTACTGACTTATAAGTCAGTAATATCACAGACGAATTTATTAAAGCCTTTTGAACATGCCTCATGTTTGGAAAATGAGCAGTTTGTTATGTTTTTGTATGGGGCATACATTCCTTGCCCATACTTTTGTGTGTGTGTATTTGTGAGTAACTCTTCCAAGGATGTATTTTGTGGTGGTCATGAAAGCAGTGCTTCTCAAATTGCCGGAGTTTTAGAACTTAATCGTTAGATGTTAAGTTCTGTTCTGCTGAGGAAATTAACTGACCTTATGGGGCTGCCTGTCAAAATGCAGTTCAGCTCACGCAGATCTCAGCAGTCTTGGAGCATTAACAGCTTAATTTTAGATCCACTGTTAATCCTTCACTCTTCAATGGAAGAGGATCTTCCTCAACAAAGTGCAACTCCAGTGCAGAACTTGCTGGAAGATCTTGATCCTACAAATTTTATTTTTCATTTAAATTTTTTTTTTTTTAGTCCTACTTTGCTACTGAATTATATTTGAGTATTTCTGGAATTGAGTATGCAACTCAAAGCCTGAAGCAGCTGTGCTGTAGTTATATCACAGAATCACAGAATCACAGAATTGTAGGGGTTGGAAGGGACCTCCAGAGATCATCGAGTCCAACCCCCTGCCAAAGCAGGTTCCCTACAGCAGGTCGCACAGGTCGGCATCCAGGCAGGTCTTGAACATCTCCAGAGAAGGAGACTCCACCACCTCCCTGGGCAGCCTGTTCCAGTGCTCCGTCACCTCACTGTAAAGAAGTTCTTGCACACATTTGTGCAGTACTTCCTATGCTGCAGTTTCCGGCCGCTTCCCCTTGTCCTGTCTCCACTCACCACTGAAAAGAGTCTGGCCTCGCCATTCTGCCCCCCACACCTTAGATATTTATAGACTATTGATATGTAGATAGATAGATAGATAGATAGATAGATAGATATAGATATAGATATAGATATATTATATTGATGACTAAAACACGTTTCCCTTTTCTTTGACAAAAAAGGCCCTCTTATCTTACATGACAAGAAATGACAGGACATGACATGACATTTCAGTAGTTCTCACGTGCGTCTGTCCTAATATGTAACATTGACATTGCAGAAAACAATTTGTAAGGATAACGATTATATTTGATTGGAAAAAAAAGAAAAAAAAAAAAAGAAACAAAAAATACCTGGCAGCACCATATGAGGAAATATTACCTGAATATATGCATGGTAAAAGAAAAAAAAATAATGTAAAAACTTCACTGGTCAAATGGTCATTAGAGTTGCTCTGCCTCTGGCTGAATAGGTGATGACGTGGCATGAAGGATGTCTCTGTCAAGCTCTGCTGACACCTGCACTGAATTTAGAGTGAAGTAAACTTTTAGTAAATTTAATGCAAACACATGGCATATTGACATAGGATGCTGATTTTGGTTGGGGAAAGAAGTGGAATATTTATGACAGCAGCGTTCATATCTTTGAATTATTATTTTTTTTACTGTGCAGTGCTGATTTGTTTATTGCAAAGTATAAGTTTATAGGCATATTCAGTGTACTTGGAAACTGGTGGGGTTTCAAAGAACTGTCTGTCAGTGCTACTCAATTTGCAGGGAGTTAGATGATATTAAATCTAAGCCAACGCCACTGCAGCATGCGGTGGATACGGAATAGTCCAATTCAGACAATGTGTGAGAAGTATGCAGGGTGTAAAGCACCAGCTTTTAAAAATGGCAGTGAATGCAGGCATATTTGAATTTTTAAGTTCTAGTCTGATATTGCAGCATCCAGACAAGATCACAAAAATCAAATTTGATTAAAGTAAATCAAAGTTGTCTCTTTTCTTCACTTTGACCGTACTCTTCTGCCACATTTTATTAATGCTTATGAGAGAACTAAACTTTATCAATCCATTATGAGGGGTTTGGCTTTTCAGGCCAATTCCTGTGACAATTAAAGTGATAAATTGGCAGCTCTGTTATCCAGAGACAATGCTCCAAAATGTTTTGTGTATTTTCCTTCCCCAGCAGTGACATCTGGGTTCTCATCTGGCTTTCTGGCAGAACTCCCCTTGGTTCAACTGCACTGTTGGCTGATCAGCTCACTGTAAAGCTGCTTTGGATGCTGGCACATATTCAGTCTGTTCCTAGCAATTCTTGCATCCTTGGATGCCATTTTTCTTTGGCTTCCCTGCAATGGAGGGAAAGTCTGCCAAACTGCAGTGCATCATCTGATGCTAGGAGAGCATTTCAGCTACAACAGTTTGAACAAAGACAATAAGAACTCCTACAGATGTTTCATTTTGTTGGCTCTAGTATAGGAAACGATGTCAGCTGCCACTAGCAGCATGGCAGCACTGGGCTGAGAGTCAGAAGCTTCCAGTAGATAAAGAGAAGAAAAATTCCAGAGTAAAAGAAACAAAGTCAAAGCCTCTAAAAATTATTAAGTAAACATGGACAGTAATTCTGGGGCAAGATGACCTTTGGAATCGATTGAATATGAAGCTGTTAGCCTATGCTTGTCAGTATTGTCTTAAAAAGACTTCTCAATAAAAGTTTTTTTAGTTTAGCCCAAGGGTGTGTTAAAAAACATCAGAGGTCCTGATGATGTGTTAAACAAAGTTGATTTTGGTTTTAAGGTTTTGTTGTTTTATTACATTTATTATTATAAAAAAAAGTCCTATATTAGTGCATTAGCTAATGAGCTTGCTCAAATCAGTTGTCAGCCTTACATTTCTCTTACAACGTAAGGTGCATCTGCTCCACTAGAGTCTTCTCATAATAAAACGAGCTGTCACTGGCACACATTCTGCCAAGAAACAATTCATTTTTATGGATCATGGAAATGTTATTCCTTTGTACTTTTCTCAGGTAAAAAGCAATTTGGTTACAAATAAATCTTAGCAAAAATGTTTTTCATTTTCTTCTGCTAGTAGCTTCCCACACATCTTGTGAAATATCTCCTCCGCTCACCATATGAGAATCTCACAGAATTTACAAGTATACCTTATTGTATTATTATTTTTTTTTTCAGTTACTAGAGACAAAGTGTGGGAATAAGTAATTCACCCATTTACAAAAATTCCCCAAAGTAACTTATATCTTAATACAATAAATTATGTGCTAACAAGATCCTCTAGCTGCTGATGATAATGCAGGAAAATCAAATTTAGTTCGAGTAATATTTGATTTCAGGTGATGCTTTGTCCTCCCTGCAGGTGGTCTTTAAAATAAATCTTGGATATAGAAGATGTATGGTATTCTGTGAGAAATAATATAAGAATGTATTTTCCCCTTTCTCAGTAAGTTCAATTTCAGAATCATTCTAAGTCTTGCAGTGCCAGTCATTTCTGAGCTAGTTTTCTTGTGCCATCTACATGTTTGCCAACAGGAAAGGACAAATCTAAGATGATACCACATTTGCCTACGCACCAGGTTTTAGTGGGAAGTAAGGATGGGGAAAAAAAATGTACTTCTTCCTTTTATAATAATATTGCACATGTTTATTATTTTCTGACTATATAACGAAGTGTTGACAGTTAATTGAAGTACTAACTTCAAAAATTAGCAAGTTCGAATTCCTCTTCAGGATGTTGTTTTATTTTTCTTCATCTAGTGCAGCTGACACTGGCTAATAGATTGTGCCATTAAGATTAGATCTCGGAGAGACTGACTGTGAGGAGGAGTGAGTTCATGCAGACTTTTCATTGCTGGCCACTGCCACTTCCTACAAAGAGTGTGGTTTGTTGCTCCTACCAACTAGGAACACATGGTATTGCTCAGATAATGAAAACAGCCTCTTCTAACAACCAGATTTCTGTAAGAAACTGTGATAAAGTTTGCAGATATGATCTCTTCAAGAAAGTTTTGGCAGAAAAGAAAAGGACAAGAGAAGAAAAGAACAGTCAGAAATATGAATTAAATGCCTGGGGCAAACAAGGCTGTTTTAACTGAATATGAGCAGAAGATGTTCCATACTAATAAAAGGCACCTTCCTTAAGATGTTCCTTGGAAAATTTAAGAATTAGTGATAAAATAGCTTGCACACAATCAAATAAAAAATGTGGTGCACTATGTACCACCATATAGTGTGGCCAAGACATACAGATGGGTCTGTTTATTCAGACATACTGGAAAATGTCCAGTGCACAAAGAAACTGAATATTACCTGAGTATGTCCAAGCCCTTAAATTGTTTGAATTACCAAAGCACTTCCATGTAAGAAAAAAATGGAAATTTCCCTTCTTCTGACACAGGTGCCTGAACTTGTTGATAGATTTCTTAGAGCCTGGCGACACGAAGTCAAGTGAATCACAATTCCTTGACTGGAGATGGTATACTTGTGACATTTCAGATTACTTTTATATGTGCAGATAGGGTTCAAAGTACGGGTAGTTTACTAGTTTTGTAAATATGGTTGAGTTTACATTCTTGTTTGGTGGACTAAATTTCATATATAGCTTTTCTTATGTCAGTATTTATACTTGTAGTAACAAAAATTACAGTGTGTATTTCAATGGTGTAAACAGCTTAGTGGTACTAAATGCTTCTGTAGCTAGATTCTCTTGGTTTTGTACAGCCTTATTAATTTGCTACGTCTAGCTTTGCAGATAGACAAATGATGCATTAAGGCAATAACTGAAGATCAAGTGCTTGTTTTTTTAAAAAGGATTGACCTGTGCTTGCAGTGCAAGGTCATACAACACATATCTGAATGGTTTCCTTGGAAAGATAAGCAACAAGCGCTGCTTTTTATACTGTCTGGAGAATGTGTGTTGCCTTATACTCAAGGCTGTGTTTGTGGGTAAGACAGTTAACCTTGCCAAATAGACAGAGATGTTTGGACGAACAAGTTGAGAGTGAATAGCAGTACAGCCATGCAGAATGATTTAATGATGAGTGTTCGTTCCTGGCAGACTGGGCTAAATTCTGATCTTTGTAGTGACAAAATACCAAAATCATTCCTGTCAAAATAATGCTGCTGGATTACTGCCTCAGTAGTGACGGAGGTGCCATTCTCTTCAGATTTTTTTCTTGTTGTGTCACCAGGAGAATATAGAGTACTCACTGTAAGTTCAACTGCACTGAAATCCATGGGCAGGAAAGTAAGGCCTTGGAGAAGAAAAAAAAACTAATAATAAAAGTCTATGTACAGTTTGGAAGGAACTTCTTTTGTGAATCAAGACCCCACAAAAGATTTTTGGGAGTTCCTTGAAGAGATAGAGATGCAGAAAAACAATACCGTCTGTTGTCTGCATGTTGTTTCATTATAATAGTCAAGGCAGGAGGGCATATTAAAAGTAAATATTCTGCTGAGAATGGTGTTCAGATTCATGTGCTTTCAAACTTGCTTTTTGAACATTATTTCTAAGAACAAAAGTGCTGGGGAAGGTGTTGCCTGTTTTTTGTCCTTGATTTTTTTCCCTTTATTGGCACAAATGCTTGCTAATTTTATTAGTAAGCTTAATGCTAATAATTGATTAATTAAGTAATAAATATTAATAACAATATTGACAGCATCAGTATAATAGAGACATACCTAAGCGATAGTGTAAAATTCAAGTAAAAATCAACAAAAAGCAGCCATCAGACATTTCTGAAGAAGTTAGCAGAGGTAAGCACTGCACTGCTGTCTTAGAGTAGTTCCCAAAGGCATGACAGTCTAGTGCTTGGCTCCCAGGTAAAATACTGTCATATTACAGCATTACGTTCTGTTGTTGTTGTTGTTTTTCTTTAAGACGCAGCACAGTAAATTTTATAGCTTGAGATAATCCAGACATTTAGGAGGAAAGGATGGACTTAAGAATTTTAAAAGTTTTATTTATATTTTTGGAATTTAAAATACCAGATTTTTATTTCCTTTTCTGGGTCTGATGAATTCAGTATCTGATTTGTTGCCTGGGATATATTCTGGGCATTCATTATACAGCAATAAATCATCGCCAGATTGCTGCTATCACACCTAGCATGAGCTGTTGCGTTATTTAGCTTTTTTTATCTTTGGAGCCCCTCTTCCTCAGTTTTCATGGTGGACAGCTGGTGCAGTTGCACAGCTTGCATGCTGGCATTCTGTTCAGAGGGATTGCTTTCCTTTCTTGAGGCAGTTTTGGCTTAGATTAAACAACCTTCAGAGGCTGATGCTGCACAGACCAGCGTCTTGAGTTTTGTGTCAGAGATGCAGTGGTGCTCCAACTCCAGCAGTGAGGACTCTAGAAGCTTCCTATGTCAAGTGAACTGGCTAACCTTTGTGAAAATGTGTGAAAGGTTCAGCTCTTCTGAGGCTGAGTGGATCTCTCCGAAGCACTCCACATTTCTTAGAGTTGTATACGTACAGCTGTGTCTCTGAAGCTAGCAGTATCCTTCTTTCCATAACTGTTTTCATCCTTTCTCATCTCCTCTCTTTCTTTGTCTTTGCTTATGTTTGCCAGTGTGTCCTGTGCTTTCGTTTGCTTTGTTCTGTTTAGCTTTTAGTGTTGTCTCATCTTGCATTTTGATATTGATTGTAGTTGTTTTTTTGTGTAAAGAATTTCCATTTGGTCTGTTTGGTCCATTACCCAAATCTCAGGCCCAGGTTCACAGTATGAGGATGAGGTCAGCAGGGGAACATGGGAAATTCTGCCCTTATCAATATAGACACTTTTGCAGAGTGTTTCCCCAAAAAATGAAATAGGTACACAGAGATACATAGGGATCTCCATCTCTGGATGTGATTAAGACTTGGCTAATTCTCTGAGCTTAAACTAGGCCCCTTTGTGGAGCTAGACTAACAGAATAAGGCATGTCCTTTATGGCCTGTGATTATGTCTCTGTGATGGAAACCTCTGCTGCTTGGTTATCCAGCTCTAGTAAAGCTGTCTGGAGCTAAAAGGAAGGATCCATCACTTCATTGAAGTATCAAAAGACAGAGTAGTTTCTGAAGGAAAATTGAAGAGGGTAAGTTAAATAGGTATGAAAACATTAGATAAATAGGTATGTGGGTTGCTCTGAAAGTAATGCCTCCTATTTATTTTCAGGGGAACTACAACAGAAGCAAAGAGCACAGTAACACTGTTTGATAGAGCAAGTTCTCAGCTGCAAAACACTATTTTTCAACCTAGAAACCACTGTTATCTTTGCACTGGTGCCAAAAGACTGCATGCCACGCTCATCAAAATCTGCACCAGTGGTAGAGACCGCTGCTGTTCTTCTCACTGCTGAAGCGCACCACCCCACCACCTCATGCTCACATCCAGTGTTTGGTATTCATAAATGTTCAGCAAGTGTCAGTGAATGTCAGTGGGTGGCGCTTTTCCCTTTGCTTCATCTGCACATCTGTGTCAGACAGCATTCTGTCAGAGTGTCCTTCTGCTGCCGTCTGTCACATGGCAACAAAACTGGAATATTGGTGGGAAGGTTCCACCAGTATCTGCCTCTGATGTCATAGGCCATAGAAAGAAAAAGATGAATGAAAGAAAGGATGGAAGTCCAAAAATTTGAGAGAGATAGAAAAAGTAGTTCTGAAAAGGTCAATAGTGACCTACTTCTTTGTAACAGAATGAATGGCATGAGTTTAGGGACTTCAGATTAAATGATCAGTATTAAGTCTTAAGCAGACATAAAGCATTGCTTGTTTAAATTACGTTAAAAAATGAAATTGTCAAACTGATGCCATGGGATGTTTCAGAGACAAAAACTGTAAATATGTTTGCTCTATTTCAAACTTGTGCCTTTGTGTATCCTTGTCGCAAGTGGCATTTTCTATTCCCTCTTCTCATCTGACTGCCAGCTCCCCTGTGGACTGCTCTGTGAGAGCGTACTGTTTGCCCTAATGATTACACAGTGGCTGTTTGAAGAGCTTATTGCACTGTCATGCAGCACATTTCCTCTTATACAACATCACAAATCAATTTATGGTTTAAAGTAACTTCATCTTTCGGTTCATTTTGCATGAATTGTGGTCTGTCACAGTTATCTTCATTTTTGCACATGAAATAAATAGATAGGATAAATAAACTGGCTTACCCATGATCTAAACCTGATAGAAAGTTTTCAAACTTTTATCCAATGTAGTCATTCTGGTAGATGTAGTATTTTACCTCTTTTCTAAAAAGAACAACAGCAGCGCATATTGTATCAGAGAATTTCCAAACTATGTATTTAAGAAAGATGAAAAGATGAGAGGCAGCACTGGGGTGTGACATGCAATGAAGTCATAAATAATTGGAAACATTGGGACATACTTACGTGAGAAGTGCTTTCTGCCCTTACAAGAAGAGAAGCAGATGACAGAATAAGCTTATTTTGTTTATCTGTAGTTTCATCTAGCCCTGTAATATTGGACACAGTCCAATGATATTTCTAGTATTTAATACAGTCACTCTTTCTTTGCAGTGCCAGTTTAAATCACTGTTTTCTGGTTCATTCTAGTATGATTTGTACAGTTTCATGATTTTTGGAATCATGAACAACTGCCTTAGACCTTCAGTGATACACTCCCTTTGCTTCGGATCTGTTGACCGCCAGACGTTGGAACACATCCCAAAGTTTCCAGGTGCTTATCATTGTGTGGCCACTGTCAGCATTTAATGCAGCATTTTCCATAAATGGTTTGTTGTAAACCTAGAATTCTTAGACAGTTCCCACTCCCACCTGTGTGTATGCACTTCTGTTCTGTTGTTGTGTATTGTTTTTTACTGAGAAGATGGTAGCATCTTTTCTTTTTTTTTTTTTTTTTTTTGCAAATTTATTATAAAACTATATCCTGCAGGTATTGCATAGGTTTTGCTTAAGTCTGTTGCTTGATTCTGGGAGTGAAGGCAACTGATGTGAAAAGGCTCTTACAGTTCACAACTACATATATATATTTATATGTACATGCTTCCTTTCCCCCTCAGGATGGACAACACCTGTGTAAAAATTGGAAATTGAAAAGTCGTACTTTCCTGCTGTGTACTTTTTAGCCCCGAGAACTCTGTGATCTAAGTCTTGTCAGATGCATTGTGTTCCCTGTCTGCAATCTCTAACAAGAATCTATTCCTCCACATAGGATAATACTCTGACTGTGATTATACAAGCTGCTGCCTGCATGCATCAGTAAAATTTCTACTTGAAGAAAAAGTATGTGAAGGAGATTGATCTGTTCAGATCTGTCCACAAATGAAAATATTTGTGACTTCTTTTTTTCCAGTAGAATTACACGACTTACATTTTGCAGTTAATTTCACATCTAGTTTAAAAACTGTGAGAAGGGGGAGACTGAGCTATAGCACAAAGGGCACCAACGTTAATGGTGTGCTCTTGTTGTCACGTGGAATCTGTAGAGGGAAATCGTTAGGAGGTCATTCCAGACTAGACTGACACCAATTAAACAGTGCAACTTCTGTTACGTATTTGCACACAAAAGAAGAAATGTTAAGAGGATGCTCTGGGAGATTCAAAAGCACTAACTTTTGTGGTGTGGGTGGCAGATGACTGCTTGACTATGTATATTGCAACTTTTTAAAGGTGACAATTGCCATGGAGAGCTCAGTTGTGCCAGCTATCGCATCAGCATGCCAAGGCACAGTAGCCTGCTTTGCAATTCCACGCTGGTTGTGACACCAAGATGTACACAATTGAGTAACAGTGCAGTAACACTGCTTTCTGCACTGCTTTGAGGCATGAGCTGCAGATTCCACTGACAAATAGTGAAAGAAACAGTAAAATAAAGTATAAAAGGTTAGTACATTTTGGGATTTTTTTTGTGTTGTAGAACTTGAAGCGATGATGTGTAAGGCAAGAACCTTTAAGCTGCCTAGATTATGTAGCAGGGCTGAAAGTGAGATATTTATTAGATTTTTAAATTTAACTTGCCCTAAGATTTTGAGGACTTTAAAATATGCTAACAGTGGAAAAAGAAGTACTGTTGCTTTGCCTTTTCAGTAAAGGTGGAATCATTGAGCTATTGCAGTATGTTCTATTAAAATTTGTAGAACTTAAGAGTCGCGAACTCTGAGAATTACAGCACAGATAGGGATGATGTTATGTTTTTCCAGTTAGGCAATGAATTTTTTTTAGTAAGGCCAGTTGATGCAGATGTACTGATGAATGCAATGGTTGCATACATTCATGGGGAGTTCATTGCTTTGGTAGTATCGGTAAATATCTTGGAATAACAGGAATAGCTCCACCAGTGGCAATTTAATTTAATTGCTTCTAGTTTAAAATGCAGTGATTGATCTTTTTTTTCTTTTTGTACTATAAAGGTACAGATTTTCACAGTATTTCTCATGGAGTTCTTTTACCACTTGGTTTGGCAAGTGGTAAAATCAGCCTTCAGTCTTTCTGAATATTTACTTTGTTAAATTGTGTTGATTTTGATTTAAGATGTGTTTAGTCAGTAGGTCATGGATTTCAGTCAATCAATTTCAGTCAATATGTTATTGATTGCACAAAGATTCAAGATGTCTTGTTTAACAAGATATCTCTGTTATATGGCCAGGGATATTGGAAAATAAGGCTGACATCTAACCCTGCTGAAGTCAACAGAAACATTAATTATTGTGGGTTAAATCTTGGATTGAGTGTAGTCAGTAAACCTCCACTGTAAAAAAATGCATAAATTTATTTATTTGCACAGTATTTAATTTTGTAAAAATCATCAATAGTATAAAAAGAAAGAAAAGTAGTACTGAATCTGGGCAAAAAATACAGATTTTTCCCTTGATGGCAACACAGACAGACAACTACTGCACTCGTTTATGCCTAAGAATGTATAAACTATTCATTAATTACTTAGATCATGCATAATGGAACAAATGCAAGTCTCTTTCCTATAACAGTTGTTTGAAGAAGCATCCTGGGGAACTTGAGACTTTATTAACTGGAAAAGAAGATAAGTTCTGAAATAAAGATTTAGGCAAATTTGTCCAATGTCAATAGCTGAAAAAAACCCAAACTTAATAACATAACATAAACACAGTTTCTATAATGGAAGATTTTTCACAGAGTACCAGTAATAAAAAGAATATGTAGATACATGTATACCCACATACATAGCCTATATGTATACCTAAGTGTATACTTATATCCATTTGAACCTCTATTCACATGCTATTATTGATAGAAAAACCATAAATAGTGATATCAAAAAGCATTAGCAATCCTATCAAAAAATTTACTCAATCAGAAGATTGGCTTCTCATAGAAATGAAATCACTTGACTAAAACAAATGCAGAGTGTCCCTTTTTGATGCTACCTGCCATAAAGGCTTTTTCAAAGTTCAGTAACATGTTTATTCAATGTAATGAGCAAACATATTTTCATACATCTGCCAGTTTTGTCACTTTATTTTTGAGCCTTGTGAAATTGTCTTCTGTCTGCCTTGTGAACAGGAAAACAAAATGCTTATTTTCGTAAGTCACAGTGTATCTGTAGTCTTAAAAGCATCACGCATGCTAACATATTGCAGACCCTATGTATTTTTTACTCTTTTAGTACTGTTTGTGATATGGATAGATGTCATGTGGAAACTTGGGGTGGGGTGGCTGCAATTACAGAGCCACACCATTTAGTGACTTTAAAAAATAATCGTCTTCTAAGCAGGAAAAGCGTTTGGTTAGATAGCAGTTCCTGTTTTTGAAGTTGCTGAAGTGCTCCCATAGGATGCACCCACACAAAGCAGGCCCCAGCCGCAGGAGGAGATGTTCATTCTGACCATTTGAGGAGCCTGTGCCTTTGCCTTGGCTATTGCCATGGCCGATATACGTCTGTCAGAAGTCTCACAGAGCCTTGCATGTCATATTGCAGCAGCCACTGCGCTTTTCATCGTATATAAATCTAATTACTATCTTTTCATTGTGTGGCTGTATAACTTTTTCCCTTGAGTGTACTCTAAGGATGTAGAGCTCACCAGAATTAAACAGCAAACTCCATCTATGTTGTGTTGTTTTTGTTTTTTTTCCAGTGCACACACGAACAATTACAGAAGGGCAGATGTACCCAAGGCCTCACACAGATAACCCTCACCATGAAACAACAGCCCTGTTTTTCTGTTCTTTCACTTAGACAAGTGATGATACAGCTTGGAGACCAAACCACACAGCTGTGGTCATGGTGGTGCTAAAGGCAATCAGGACATTGGAGCAGTGATTTTTTTTTTATTTATTTTTCAGTCTGCATTTGAAAACATGGCGAGGTTCAACCAAAAGTCAACACCTGACACTTTTACATGCAGTCTTCTCTGTTGCATATTATGTTCAAAGTGGCTGCATTAACATAGCAGACTTCTAATTTCATAACCTAATAAGGTATCCGATGTATCTGCATCTGAGAACTAACATCATTGATAAAACTGGCCACAACTGTTTTTGAGTGATAAGCTGCTATCCTTGAAAGTTTTCCATGAAAAGTATAGTGTGTTTTCATGAACAGGTAGCCCATACCAACCAGATCTACAAGGCGGTGGTGAATGCTGTTGTGTAAAAGCAAGTGAAAGTGCACTCTTTTACCTTTCCATTCTACCAGGTTGAGTCACGTAGTCACGTCATTCCTCTCAACTGTCAATCTTCCTAACAATGAAATTTCTAAATGTGTTGAAGGAAAGAAAAGAGACAGGGAACAGGGAAGATATACTGCATAAGACGGATTGCTCAAGATCGTGAGAGTACAGCAAATACAATTTGAAGCTCACATTCCCTTTCCTCTTGAACAACAGACCTCTATGTATACAGTATATTTTCTTTATGCAACTGCATTCTGCATTCTGCATCTAATAATAGATCTGGAATATTCTCCACTCTTAATGCTAAGACTTTAATTGACTTACTAAATTAAAGTTATCTGATTGTATGTAAAACAAATACGCAGTAATTTTATTTTAAGACAGAACTTTTTTTCGTTTTGTCTTGAAATATAAATTAGCTTTTTCAAAACAGAAAAATATTTTGAATACATTCACCAGAGGTACTGATATTTGTTTTAGCTGTATTCACATAGGCCTTTTAGGCTTAAGTGGTGGGCATGTGATGCTGCATAGACAGCTTAGAGGGATTTACATTCAGAAATATGAGCATTCTCTTTCTTTATGGTGCTGTAGGAGTTAGTGATGTCTTTTCTCTTCTGCTTGAAAAGTTCTATTAAGTTAAAATTTGAAAACATACAACTCTATGGACTTGTTCCACTGAGCATAATGTGCTAAGTACATTGTTGCATCAAAAATATTCTTAAAGTTTTTGTACATGCTTAAATGTCTTCTTGTTTAAGGTTGAAGATGAAGAATCAGTTGGTTTTTGTAACTTAAAACAGCAAAGAGAAAAGCATAAGAAGAAAAAGTTCTGAGCAGAAGCACAGCAGAAGTCTACTGGTTGGCGATCCTGCCACATGGCAGGGTGGCTGAAATGAAATGATCATTATGGTCCTTTTCAAGCCAGGCCATTCTACGATTCTATGATTCTATGAAAAGTAGGAAGATCATCCTATTTTCATTTTTAGGTTAAGCATGACTTTCTTAATAAAACACAGATTTTTGCCTTTATTCTTCACCACACAAGACAAATTCTGGGTTCTAGCGTTTTAGACAGGGACTATGTATGTTTTATTTTGCTTTATTTTCATTGAAGAGAAAGGAAAACACTTATTCCTCCACATGTGCACTGATCTTCAGTGTCTGACAGAGCAGCAGTTATTCAGGTATTGTGGTTTAACCCAACAGGCAGCACAAGTGGTGTTGTCATTTCTGTGTTTTCTTATTTCAGTAATTTATGGAAAACTGGAAATGAGTGACCTGTGCAAAACATCTCAGTCTTTACATATATGGTATTAAATGCTTACTCAGTAATGTTTTTTGGTAGTTCATGGCATTGCTTCTCACTTTCTTTACACTATGTGTAAAGCTGTGGTTGCTTTCAAGGCAAAACAAGAGCAAAGGTAAACACCAGTATCATCTAATGAAGGTGCTGTTGAAACAGTTATGTTCAGTTTCACTATGCTACTTAAATATGAAATAATTCCATATTTAGAATCAACACTGTATTTCACTACAAGTAAATAAAAACTTGACCTTGTTGTCCTTATGTCAATATGGACATTTTCAAACATACTTTTTGAGCTTAATTTCAAACATACTTTCTAGATAATCATTGCTAAAGCAAAGTGTTTTGCAGCTGCTGAAATCTTTTTTTGTATCTGGGTAGTTAGCCAGCGTTGAGCTGAGATGTATATGAACTCTTTAAGAGTGGTCTGACGTGTGCCTACTTTGTCATCAGTAGCATGGCAGTTCAAGTTGTACTTGCAACAGAAATTCTGAAAACAGAATAGAAATACCTAGGCTTAAAAATATTATTCCTGCATTTTCCTTGACTATGTTTTGTTAGACTTAACTGATACTAGCGAACGTTGCTCATATGAATAGCATGTTTCATGATGAGAGCATCAGTCAGTTAATACCGTGTTAAAGGTAGATAACACAAGGGACTGTTTTACACTGAATGTTTGTTTGTGCAGATCATAGAATCGTAGAATCACAAGGTTGGAAACGACCTACAAGATCAGCCAGTCCAACCGTCTCCTCATTACCATTGCCACCACAAACTAAACCATATCTCACAGCTCCTCATCCAGACACCTCTTGAACACTGCCAGGGACGGCGACACCACCTCCTCCCTGGGCAGCCATTGCAGCAACTGACCACTGAGAGAAAAAGTTTTCCTCATGTCTAGCCCAAATCTCCTCTGGTACAACTTGCAGCCATTTCCCTGCGTTCTGTTTGTTGCCTGGGAGAAGAGGCCAAACCCCTCCTCACCACAGCCTCCTTCAGGAAGTTGTAGAGTCTCCTCCTCTCCAGACAAAATTGTCAAATTTAATTGATCAAAATTGTGATTCCAGTTAATTGCTGACTGTGTGATGTAGACAGTAAAATTTCATGGGAGTGTGTTTAGATGCCATTCATCAGAATCACTGATTATTAGTTATTGCTTAGAAAATAGACGTACTAGTTTTATAAAGTGTTTGAGTTAAACAGAAAAAAAATTATAATGTATCAATTTGTTTGTAAAGCATGAGAATATGCAAATACTGCATAATAAAGCAAACAACTTCTTGGATAAGAAGAACAGTGTTTCAGATCTACTTTGTGTTTCTAGTGATACTGTCCCAAAATCTGGGTTCTTGAACCCTGGTGTGCAAATAACCTTTAAACAGTGAAGATACATATGCAATTTATTGGCATACATATTCATTCTTTTCTCATGAAAATATGCTGAAGTCCTTTTGGGCATGCACGTTTGCGTTCTCCCTTCAACTCTTCTTCATACCAAGACAAGCTCACTACACATCTTTCAGTGGTCTGGCTGACTTGCTTCCTTTCATCAACAATGATAAATGATAGAGATAGGATATTTCTGTAAGCAGCAGTGCTTGAACTTTCTTCTTTTGTGTTGAGAAAGACAAGAATGGTTAGAAATGGCCTTTTAAAAAATTCAGTCTGGTAGTCAGTGAGCCTGATTATTGCTTCTGTTAATGCAAGTAAGCCTTCTGTCCACATTTCTGTGTACCTTCTCTGAACTGTCACTGAATGTTGAGGCAGAATTCTGTGACCATGAGCAGGATGCCTTAAGAGTGCAGAATGATAAAAAGGATCTGAAGCACCAAAGAAGGACCACTCATTCGCAGCTCATTCGCAGCAGGTAGCTGAGGAGCAGGTAGCTTTAGTGTGGGCAGTGTGGATGCAGGAAAAGCTGCCAAAGCAACAGTCTCAGTACCTGCTTTAACTAAGTATTGGATATTCTTTTCTAATTGCCCAGAGTAAGAATGACATGTCTTGAGATAAGTATTTTGTCTCCTTGTCAGCCATGTTCTCCTTCCTCACAGTCATGATTTAAAGGGAGATGATCCCAGTACCTGGATGGTGTGATTCACTGTGGGCTTGTGTTCTCTAAAGAACGGCAACAGCAAGAATGCATTCAGATATAAATTCAAAAAGAGTTCTGAATTTCCTCTGAAGTCGTAATAGCTAGAAAGCAAGGAATCTTTACGTGGTCATAAATTAATCTCAGGAGGAGAGGCAGCTGAACTGCAATTTTTAATTATTAGCAATCTAAGATACTGTGTAAATAGCAGCAGGAGGAACATAGAGAAAAAGCTATTGTATATCTGTTTTTTAATTTTTTTCTTTTTTTTTTCTCTCATTTTTTGGCTATGATTTTGGCTTGGTTAGGTTCTGTTTTGGTTTCCATTAAAATTAGTCAAATTAAATGTTCATTTTAGATTAAAAAATAGAACAAAAAATGACAGTGTCTGTGTGGAAGAAGGTAGCAAGTATAAGGAACGTAAGAAAAAGCAAAGTAATGCTTCTAGCATTGTGATGGAGATTAAGGAAGAAAATGGAACTTTTCTTCAGGTCTGCATTAGGAAGTGTCTGGAATAATCAGCAATTCCACGTGTTATTTTCACAGTCAGTAAGAGATTGCAGGAGAGGCAGAAGAATAGATGGAAACAGTGAATTGGAAGGAAAATCAATCTGTGGGCATTGTGGAAAATACCTAGCAATTACATTAAAGTTTCTGCTTTTCGTGCCATTGATTTTTGGGACTCTTTTAATTGTGATGGTTCTTGTTGCTGGAGTTAGTCTTTCCCTTTTTGACACATGCCCCCAATGAGTTTCTGCTCCAGTTCTGTTCTGGTTGTTTTTTCACATGCTCCAAATGTTTCTCTTGTCAGAAAGCCTGGTTATTCTACTAGTGGTCTCATGATGAGGAAAGGAAAAAAAGAAGCATCCTTCCAATAAGGAAGCACACAAAGACACACAGCAAGTAGATTTGTAGGCATATGGTGTCTCAAAGAAACATGAGAAATTTCTGCTTAGTTGCATAGATAATTGAAAATAGGGCAGGACAAATCATAAGCTGTGATGCTATGTCCAGATTTCCTGATGCTGGGCAAGCTGAAATAGCCATGAGTTACTTGTTTCTAGTAAAGGAAAGTTTTTAAGTCAGTCTAGCATAAATAGGACCCTAAATGCAGTCTGCATTACTTTCAAAAGTTTTGCATTTTGGTTTTGGTTTTTTAAAGCTAGTTGATTTGCCATCCTTGATTTCATTTTGTAGTTTATTCTGTAAAATGGTCACATGGTGAGATTTGCAATTACCTGTCGTATCTTTCCACTCTGCATTCCTCCTAGACAATGCTTTGAAGTTATCTCTGCTGAATATTGTTATTTCCTTATGTTCTGTGATTAAATGTGCTTTCGTCTGTCCCAGAATTAGCTTAGCTTTTGATATTTCTTATAAAATGGATAAAACTTTGTCAAGCAGCTAGACAATAGGGAATTGGAATCCGATGTCATATTCCTCCTAAATAAGTGGTCTGACAGAGGAAAAACACAAGGCTTCAAAAAGTTGTCTGTGAATATGATGTGTTGTAGCAGAGTGCATAAGGGGTGAGCTCCATGACAGGGCTGGCATGCAACACCTGGATTGTGCATTGCTGTCCTTGTCATTCTAATAGCGTTCTCCTGCCGAGAAGATCTTACTGCCTTCAGGAGGGAAAGTAGTCTTCATGAATAGAAGTGTTTTGGAGGTAAGTGTGCTGCAAGAGATACTGGGTCACGCGATACCATTGAGTCCAGTATCTTATTATGAAGTGAAGCTGAATTGAGCCACTGTTCTCTCTGTTGCAGCTATAACTGGTACTCTGAACCCTTTGCACAGGTAATGCCAGAGGCATTGCCTTGGCTGAATCTTAGACAAATGTAAAGGACTTATGTTCTTTTATTTTTGGTCTGCTGCATCCTCCAGTGCAATCTTGTGTTTCTAATGTTTTTACTGAGGCATATATTTTTCCCTAGGCTTTATGGAATGCCAGGAAAAAAAAGTAATTAATTACAGCAATGGCCTTAAATGTAGTTCACAGTTCTTTGGTGGTAAATTTTAAAGAATTCTTTGTGTAGTGCAAAATCCTTAGAAGAATTAATGTGCCCCCAAGGGATATTACTTATGCTTTTTTGTTATTTTGGAAGATAATAAAATGAGGGACTTACTGAGATACAATTGTTGTCTTTACTATCTTTTTCATAGCAATATTTTCTTAAAGAGCTAACAGATTTATCTCAGGTATTATAAGTATTTATTTGTAAAGACTTTGTGCTGTCCAGTCACATATCATGGTGACTGGTCATGTCACCTTTTGTCCCATGCTTACCTACTTTCATGATGTCTTAGATCTATCATCTATGGATGCTTGCGTTTGTCAGGGTGAAGTTTCCTCAGGTACTCAACTTTTGTGGATGCCCATATGTGTTTCAGGCTCACTGCAGAGTCTACAGAAAAACAAGCAAATAAACAAACAAACCAGAATGTGCCAATTTTCTGATGTAACTACAGCTGCAGCCATTCTTCTCTCTCCTTTCATTCAGAATGTAGGCAAGGATATACAACCTAGTTCTGCATATGCCAATTTCCCAGGCAACCTCCTTACCCAGTATGACAGATCTGAAGGTTACTTGTATGCTTTACTGAGATGACAACCCAGTCTTTGAAGCACAGATAGGAAAGTAAGCTTCCGTCTTCACTTTTCGTCTTGAGCTGCACTGTTTTTTTCATTTTGTTTTGTTTTCCTGTGGATGTCTAAAATACACTCGGTGTTAGCCTCTTCTGTGGAATGAAAAAGGTCTTAATGAAAGCCCGTGAAGATACAGGTTTTGTTTTTGAGCTTATGCGGCCTTGATGTAGAACAACTTGCCAGACATCTGCATGTAAACATAATGATAGATTGTCTTATGGTTTTTTTTTTGCAATACCATGAATCCTATATCCGAATGAATGTCTCTTTCTAATTGCAGTCCTTGTGAGAAGGAATTCATACAAGGATATCTCCTATATAAAATAGATGAATATTTTCTTCATTTAGATATTCATAAAATATGCAGCTACTGCAAATCCTCCTTTTCTCTCTTCACTGTGAGACACTATAAGATAAGGTTGTCCCTCTTCTGTGTGAAAAGGAAAACAATTCATGTGAACAAAACAATTCCATCCCAGCTAAAACTAAGACAGTCTTCTGTTTATTTTCAGATATCTTTAAAATAGATTTTATTAATTAATTTATTTATTGTATTTGTTTTACATACATTTAAATAACAGTATAGCATTTCAGCCTTTAAGTATTCAGTTATGTAAATCTCTAAGGCTTTGCAGCCTCATTGCACTGTTCTGGGCTCAGCTGCTGAAGGCGCAGTTTTCCAGTCTCTTTAACATGCTGTTCCATGCATGATAAAAATTTAGACATAACTTGAGAAACCCACATTTTAAAATAACTTTCTTGGTTCCTGATTCATTACATGAAAATGAGAGTAGTTACAGAATTCTGTGGGTCATTGTACACTTAAGTCATGTATAACTCAGAATATTCTGTACAAAGGTCTTCCACCATCTAGACAATAAGTCCATGCTCTGCTGTTCATGCCATCGAGTTTCACTAAGCATTCAAATGGAAATGTCACTTAACCTAATCATAGAATCATTAAGGTTGGAAAAAAAATTCTAAGATCATCTAGTGCAGCAAGCAACCCGTTGCCACCATGCTCAGTAAAACATGTTCCTCAGTGCCACATTTGCACATTTCTTGAATGCCTCTGTAGATGATGACTACACCACTTTCCTGGGCAGCCCTTGTCCAACCTGAATCTTCCCTGGCTCAACCTGAGGCTGTTTCTTTTCATCCTGTTGCTGTTACCTGGGAGAAGAGACTGATACCACCTTACCACAAGCTCCTTTCAGGTACGTGTGAGAATGATATAAGATCTCCCCCATGCCTCCTCTTCTGCAGACTAAATAATCCCTGTTTCCTCAGCCATTCCCCATAAGACTCATAATGCAGACTCTTCACAGCTCCATTGCCCTTCTCTGGACACTCTCCCAGGCCTTGGTATCTTTCATGTAGTGAAGGGCCCAAAACAGAACACAATACTCGAGATGCAACCTCACCACAGCTGAATACAGGGGGACAATCACCTCCCTGCTCTTGCAGACAACATTGTTTCAGATACAAGCCAGGATGCTATTAGCCTTCTTTTCCACCTGGGCACACTGCTGGCTCTTGTTCAGCTGAGCATCAGGCAACATTCCAAGATCTGTTTCTTTCACACAGTCTTCCAGCCACTCTGTCCCTAGCTTGCAGTATTGCATGGGGTTCTTATGATTGAACAAGACCTGGCACTTGGTCTTGTTGAAGCTTGGTCTCAGCCTGCTGAACAGTCCGTTGCAGTCCTTCTGTAGAGCCTTCCCATCCTCATGCGGATAAACACTCCCCTCCCTACTTTGTGTTATCTGCTAACTTGGCTTACAGGGTGTGCACTCAGTCAACTCATCAAGATCATCAAATTGTTGAATCTTTGGACTTCAAAAGGACCTTTAGGAGCCATCGAGTCCAATTCCTCCACAGTAAACAGGAACATCTACAGCTCAGTCAGAGTTCTCAAAGCCCAATCCAGCCTGACCTTGAATGTCTTCAGTGACAGGGCGTCCACCACCTCTCTCTGCTAACATGTTCCAGTGCCTCACTACTGTTACTGTAAAAGAGTTCTTCTTTATGTCCAACCTAAATCTCCCCTCTTTTAGTCTGAAACCATTTCTCTTTTCTTAGCACAACAGACCCTACTAAAAAGTCTTCTCACTTTAGATATTGAAATGCCACTGTCAGGTCACCTTGGAACATTCTCTTCTCCAGGTTGAACAGCCCCAGCTCTCTGAGCCTTTTCTCACAGGGTAAGTGTTCCATCCCATGGATCTTTTTTGTGGCCCTCCTCTGGTTGTGCCCCAACCTGTTGGGGGCACAATGAGAGACAATTTTCATGTCTCTCCTGTACTGAGGGCTTCACATCTGGACACTGTACTCCAGGTGAGGTCTTACCAACATAGATAGACACAGAATCACAGACAGGACCACTTCCCTCACCCTGTTGGCCATGCTTCTTTTGATGCAGCCCAACATACAGTTGGTTTTCTGGGCTGTGAGGGCACAGTGTTGGTTCATATCCAGCTTCCCAGCTACAGATACCCCCAAGTCCTTTTCAGCAGATCATCAATAAAGTTAATAAACAGGACTGAGAAATGAAAACAAAGATACTTATTTTTCTTCTCTATTGCCTGTGACTACTTACTCTCAGAACAAGCTGTGATAGTGGTTTATGGTATGTTAATTTCCTTCATATTCAGGGGAAAATAAACTCTTAGGAGTATCTTGATACTGACTTCAAAATATTTTCAAGGGAAGACATACGCCAAAAGCCATCAGGCTTGTAACTTAATAAGCTGAGTATAATGGAGAAGAAATGAGAAAATGAAGTGTAATTTGGCTTACAGTAGCCAAATATTTTCCTGTGTGTTCTTTTACCTTCAATGTTTTTCTTGGCCTGTATATTAAACAAACATGTACATTTATTGTTTAATAATTGAATAGCATGGCAGAGTTTACTAGATACAGATAGCTGATTTCACTTAATAATTGAACAGCTTTTGTTTCGTTCTTGATATGAATTATTCCTAACACTGTATAGCAAGTAACTACTAACGAATGAATTAACTCATTTCCAAAAAATATTGTGTCATGCACGAGTGCTGAAATCAAGAGTATTCAAGAGGTGAGGTTTACAAGTAGCAAGTATTTGACTTTAGAGGACACCATCAGAAAGTAAAATGAGGATCGCAAATGAGATCCTCATTTCAACCCTGGTAGACTTGCCTTCAAAAGCAACATGAATTAGAGTGCAAGTGGGCAGAGATAGCAGTGCTGAACAGAAGGAAATGAGACAGGGATGTAAAAACAGACTCCTCCACGATGGAATTATTTCTTCACTTGTCCAGCTTGTGTCTGTATGCTTGCTCATTAGTATTTTGATTTATTTTTAAAATGTGGAGTCTGGGAGGTTGATTGTTGGGTTTGTTTTTGTGGCTGAAGCTGGCCCAGCAGCCCTTCCTCCACATAAGAAGTTTAAAAAAGTATACTACGAGAATTTAAATTAAGCCATTTTCATGTCTCAGATTGTTGCCTCCTACCTGTCTCTGAAAGATGTGCATTTAATTTAATCTATTACTTATACAAGCCTGCTGAGTCTATGAAGTACATACTTTTGGAGTTAAAGTAGAATTTGTTCCCTCGAGTTTGTTAGTACTGCTCATTGCTGTAAACCACAACTGATCAACTTGTTTTGTTTTCTTTTCCTCAGAATACTCTTCTAACGGTCAATTGCTTGTAATGGAAAAACATTTTTAACAGAAGCATCTGTTTTTGAGGAGAATTGTGCTGTGATTTCTGCTCTCTTCTTTCCATTTTCCTCATTGATATGGCATAGAAAACAACAGGAACTTGGGAAAATGTTTTGGAAGAGAATTACATACACATTTTGCTTTTTTAATAAAGCAGGTTACACGCAAGAGTTGTATGGATAAAAAGTTTGAGCTTATGTAGTTGTTTTGTAAAGGTTTCCCTTCATTTGAAAATTTCATTAATTTCCACAAACACTTAGAACCATTATAAGATTGTCCAATTAGGACACATTTTTTTTTTTCCTCACTGATTATTGTACAACAGACATTTAGAGAAATAGTTCAGACTTTGAAGAAACTGTGGTGGAGGAGAGATGACACAGGCTGCAGGAAGCCTTGGATCTGATGTCCACAGCAGAGCTGACTGCAGCCCAGTATTCAAAAATATTCCTTAAATATTGATGGGTGGAAATGTAAATAACGTGAGAATACCAACTCTTCATGATTAGATGCTCTGTTAGACCAAGGTGTTTGGCAGAAGTGGGTAGAGATTGTGCTGAATCTGCTTAACCCTTACTTGTCACTCATTGGATGTAATTATGAACAAAATGGGAGAAATTTAGATTTTGCTCTTGTAAAACTACCAGTTGATTTGATTTTCTGGAAAAAAAAAAAAAAAAAAAAAAAAAAAAAAAAGGTTTTCTGTTGAAACAGAAGTATTCTATTAAAAATAGCCTTAATTTGAAGAAGCATTACATATGTTCTTTCTCTGATGGGAGGTTACAAAAAGATGTGTTCAATGGAAAGTGGAGAAATTTCATCCCAAAAGACAATTGATCCAGGAATTTAGAGGAGTAAATGGAAATGTAGAATTAGAATAGGAAGTCCTTTACAATCTTATCTGTGAAAGTCTGTCCTGTTGTGATGTCTAGAAAGGACAGTGAAAATTAATTAATTAATTGTTTTTTCGTTTCTGTAACTTGGTGTGCATATTTTTGTTGCATCATTAGTTAACAATTAAAATTTTGTCCCACACAGTATATTATTTTGTGAGTGAATTTTTGGCATTGTTCCTCTATCCAGTGTATGTATTTCTCATGGCGGGATACTCAGTTTCAATAACTATCAGGTCTTTACAATGTGGAGTAAAGTAAACATCCTGCATTTCATTAAAAAAAAAAAGTGTTTTACTTCTGTATATCAGAAGCCCAATAAAAGATTACTGTAATTTCAGTTAGATTGCATATAATTGTCAAGGTTTTAACTAACAGCATGTCTATTTATGCAGAAATGCTGTAAGGAAAATGGATATAAATTTGATATTTTTGAAGTAGATTCTGCATGCAAACAACATCTAGGAAAACTGTCTTTAAGACTCTCTTGTGTTAGTTCTTCTCACTTAAGAAATGCTAACATACAAGTAATTACTTTCTTTGTAATCTCAAGGAAAATATTTTATGGATATAGTGAGGGTTTCTATAGAGCTGTGTAGAATTTAAAAGGAAGTATTGTGTGCATGGCATCATTTTATGCACATATTTTTTTAGTATGAATCCCTTTCCTTTGTGCCGCAATGAATAATTTCAGTTCCTTTTTCTACAGGCACTTAATCTTGCAATTAAAAAAATAATTCTTTCTCTAGATGTTTACTGTGACCTTTTGTCCATATGCTTGCATTACCTACATTGAAATCCTTTATTTGCACTACCTGATTTTTGGAGTGAAAAGGTGGCTAGTTACAGAAGCAGTGTCTCCTGCTAGCTCTGCAGCTTTATGAGATGCATCTCAAATCTTTGACCATCCTGTTTTGTGTGGGATTTGCCCTCTGTCTCTCTAGTGTGGAAGAAAGATATATTTGACTTTTCCAAAGTGTTACTGATTAACGATCCCTTGATTTCACTGGATAGTCCTCAAAGCTTCTAGAAATAACTGGCTTTACATTGCCTGTAATCTCTTTCTGCAAAGCACTGATTACATTTAAAAATCTTCTTCATAGCTGTGCATACAGTGGATAAATAGCACTGCTTTTAGCAAACTGTAACTCAAAATAACTTTACAAGCAGCTGAGTTTCAGTTTTAGGTTTCTTCTTTTTTTTTTTTATTAACATGTCCACCCTTCTCAGCTCTCCACCCAGTTACCTATTTCTGTACTACTACTATTCTTGTTTGATGAGCATCTTTGTTACCCAGATCATGATACTATCCCCAGTTATCCTCAGTTATCCGCAGTTACTATCCCAAACCTTCCAGACATCCAAGCACTCTGCTACCCATGTGCTATTCTCATGTAAGAATAAGTGATCTTACGACTTGTTATGAGTATGAATGCTTAGTAAATGTACTTCCATATCTCTAATTCTTAACAGTGATGGACAAAAATCCATCAAAACTAAATTTAAAGCTGCAGTATCACTTATTGTCTTCCGGCAGAACTCTTTGATTTCCTATATCACCCTTGCTCCATATTTTTGTGCCTGGCATCTGAAGAAACTGGCAAATGAAATTCCTTCTTGCTAACAAATAGCAGCAGTGTTCTGGACTTTCTGCTTAGTACTTTAGGTGACATGAAGTGGCAGTTTCTTTAACATGAGTGCCACTGTAATGATTTGCAGTCACTTTAGTTGTCTGATTACTTGCAGAAGGACTGGGCAGCAGATTTCTCTCTTGCATCTTTTTTTTTTCTTTTTTTTTTTTCCCTTTGGTTAGTTGCCTTGTTTTCTTGGTTTGTTTGGTGGTTATATTTTTGTTACTGCTTTAGTTGGGTTTGTTCTTTTTTTTTTTTTCTGTTTGCTTTTGAGCCCCACTGTCTGCCATCTCTCTCACCTCCATGCAACTGTGTTGCAGTCTGACTCCTCTCACTCAGTTTAGCAAAGTCCCACTTTCACTTTTCTAAGATACTATGTGATCCCTTCTGTTGTATTCTGTCTTACCTTGTTCCCTTTCTCACCATTTTCCCGCTTTTCAATTCTCTCACCAATCTTTTCTGTGAATTATCAATCCCAACACTTCTGCTGCTTCCTTCCATTGATCTAATCACATTTTTGTGATTCCTGGTATATCTGTTTATCTCAGTGCTCGCTGCTCTCACCTCCTTCAGTTTTATCCTTACTCCCTTTGAGTAGCCTTGAGCAGTAAGTCTTAACATTATTTCAGTGGCTCACTCCATGAACAGTACTATTATCCTACCTCTTTTAGAAACACAAGCCAGCAACTGCTGCCCAGAACTACATTACATGTTCTCTCACCAACGCGCATGTGCAATGCCTGCTCTCACAAAAGAGCTAATGAACTTTATGAACACGGTCAAATTTGAAATAATGTGACTGCAGTTTGCATTTTCATGCAGTCTGCATTTTCATATCAAAAGCTTTAGTTGCTTTTTGGGCCACGTTTTCTCTCTGTTTTCTTTCTTGCAGTGATCTTCATTTTTAACTCCTTGATTTCAGCCACAATTGTTTTGTCTTTAGTATTGTCTCTACCTCACATTTTGCTTAGCCTTTTTCCAACTTTCCTTTACTCCTGCTCAAACTTTATATTTTGCCCCATGCCATCATTGAATGTTACCACTGTCCTGTGACTCAGATAACTTGTTCATAGTAAATTTGCAGGATGTATTCTAATTTCTCAAAGCCATCTTTAAAAATTCAACTCTCTTGTTCTCAGTAGTTCTGGTTATAGTGCACCTGGTATCTTCTTTCCTTTCTCTTCATTTGTGGTGTATTGGCATTGCAACATCCATTTGTGGAAATGAAAACTGGACACAGAAAAATTAAATATATGTGGAAAGGAAGCTGAGATTATGTTTTAGGTGCCAACTTGCAAGTCTTTGGGAAATAAAATGAAAAATAAAGACCAAAATCTAACTCAGCATGCTCATCTTCTGTGAGGTGATTTGAGAGTCTGAAGTACAAGGTTGTAACTCACAGACATACCTACTTGACTGAAAGTAATTACCAAAATATTTAATCCGTGGTTGCCCTGCTGTCTAAGCCATCTGCCAAAGAATCTAGCAGGTGCATTCATTTTACACTAATTAGGATTTACTGCTTTTTAGTCCCCTTTTGCTAATAAATATGTTTAGAAATAAACATGCTGTAGCCAGATAACTTTTATAAAATTGTCATTTCAGCACTGTGATATACGTGAACTTTTTTGGTTTTATTAGATTTTTAGTATTTTCAAATACTTAACGCTCGTACTGACTGCTGATCAGAAAGTCTTACTAAGTGTAAAACATACAGATACAGATATATCAGAATATACTTCTGCTGCTAAGTATATTTCAAGTCTGGTTTTGATTTTGATTTTCTACCAAAAAAGCTTAGTGACGGAAATCAAGGAAGAAGTTTATTTTTTTATTACTGAAGTGGATTTTGATAAATTGATAGCTGACTGGAGGGATGTGACAATCCTATCTTCTTCTCACCTGTGTAAAAATTCCAACTTCATTTCGTACTCATAGATGGATCACTTCATCTGCATCAGAAATCAGTTTTACAAAACAAACCTCAATGAACAGTTGTCCATTAGATCATACCAGAAGCTGGAAGTAAAGGGAACTGCTGCCATATTGAAAAGCAAGTATATTAAACAAAAGGGTGCAGAAATATTGTAAAAAGCATGTTAAATTTTTAATTTTTTTTTTTTTTTTTTTTTTTTTTTAAGTCAACAGAAGTGCTTATGAAGATTGAAATCATTTGTCCCCAGGATGGGAGTATAATTTTGACCTTTTATAATAACTTAGGATTCCTGTTACCAAAGCAAAGACCTCTGAGTCTCCTTAAAGGCGTATTTTTTTTCACTTGTCAGGCTACTGGAAATTGCACATAGCAGGGTATGAAAAACTCATAGATGTACTTATTACGGCTGTTCCAAGAATTATCTGCAGAGCTGAGAAGACAAAACAATTTCAAGATTGACTTTCAGCCATAGCGTTAATTGCACTTTGTGGGGCACTGCTAGACTCCAGAACACACGAATGCTTCCCAGTCTAATATGAATGTCTCAAGAAGTTGAGGAAGTGGTAGAGCTTTTTAATGAGCCTTCTGCAGGCTGATTCATCTTGTTTAATGACCTGTATCTCAGTGTTCTCACTGGTAATTCTGTCCAGTCCCTTATCATTACATTATGAAGAGTGGATTAAAACTTGCTGGGATGTCCATGATTATCTGTTGATGCACTAACTTCTTAATAGAGAACAGAGGGGTTGATGCAGTAAAGATATGGACTGCCATCATGTGATGTTTGGCCTTTCACACTTAAAACTGTACATGTGTATAACTGAGACTGCTAAGGGCCAGATCTCAGAATTCTTCAGTAGGTAGAGAAAAATGCATCCAAAATGCTGGAGCCAATCCTCTGCATTCAGATCTTCTGTTTTCTTTATGACATTGTGTTAGTTACATGTTTTTTCATTTTTCCTCTATGAAATTCTGTGAAACTTCTTTCCTTTTTTTTTTTTAAAAAAAAAGAAAGAAAAAAAATTTTAAGAGGACAGCATACTCCTCTTTACTGCCAGCTTAAGTATTTCCAAGATTAAGATTTCCAAGACGAGGGATACAGCTGTCAGAGAAAGAACACTTTGCCCAGCTGAGTACTTGAAATATAAGTAAATACAGTAAATAATTGTACAGTTCAGTCCCAATTATATTAGAAAATCATTTAGTTGCTCTGTCTAGAAAATGTGGACTTTTTTGTGCCAAATTTAGACAGACACTGTATTTAAGCATTACATCAATTTCATGTCAACCCATGGAAGTATGGGTGATCCTGGAAACAGCTGATCATTTTGTAACTGTTCTCTTATTTCAGGAAAAAAAAAAAAAAAGTCTATTAGACCAAGTGGTAGTTTTTTGTAATGGTTTCTGCTTTTAATAAGACATTTTTGGTTAATATAACGTTTGTCTTATTATCATATTGATATCTACCATGCTTCTTAGGAGTATGATGCACTCCAAAACAGTGATAGCTAAAATCACTGATTTACTGATACTCTGGCTTAGGCAATCTGTGTTTTATCGTTAATAATGAACAGGTTTTATGTCACATTTTTAGTTAATCTGTTTGCTAATCTGTACTCATGTACAATCTATGTGACTCATAGGTTTTAAAAAGATACCATATAATCTAGAAAGCTCCACCCAGATGCCAGATAAAAGAGAGTTTTAACAAATTTTGGGCCATGTTTGGCTGGATTATCTTTTAGCTTGCACAGTTGTTTCACTAGGCTATCAAGGACAAGTTGGTCTTATTGTCAGCTTTATCTCCTAGGAGAATTTTGAGAAATTGAAAGTATAAGTCAATGCAGTAGTTGGATGGAATGCAGAAATCTAGGAGTAATACTTGACTGGCCACTGTGATATTTTCTTCTTTATGTGAGAGGAAAACTGAAAGGAAATGCAGAAGAACATTCTGTCAGAAAGTGTTTGGTTTCATTGTTTTCACGACTACTCCAGGCAATGAAATGAGGTTTCTTTCTCCCTTGCTGCAATTTTCTCAATCCCTTTAGACTCAGTTGTGCTGAGTCCTAGTCTGATGAAATAATAACTACTAATGTTGCTCTCCTCCATGAATCTGTCTTTATAGATCTATACTTGTGGAGTTGCAGGCTGACCTACAGCAATAAAGAGCCCAGACCAGCTTCTCTGCCACTGCAGAGTTTTTGTTATAGCAGGCAGTTGCAAAGAGAATACATAACCTGAGCAAAGGTATGCAGTCTCAGTTTATGCTGTTTATTACCCTGTGAGTTCTCTGTCCTCTGATCAGTGACTCAGAAGAGGGTAATGTGCAGATCAACGTATCTGGAAGAGTGCAGTTCTGTTTAGAAGGTGTGCATTATTTATCTTTGCTTATCCTCCTGTGGGCTAACCCAGAAGGTTAAACTCACATTCTGAACCATAGGTTCATTACTTCTGTCCTAGTCTTAATGCTGGTTTTTTTTGTTGTTGTTGTTTGTTTGTTTTTTAATACCTCACAATTCTCACTGTCTTCAACTCATACTCATGGTAAAAGGCCATTGCGTCCAATGGAGGACTGAATATCCTCTAGTATATGAATAAGGTTTTAACCATACAATTCTGAATGCTGATTTTATTTATTTATTTTTAATGTAAAGTAACAGGTAAAGTACTTAAAAAAATACATATTTAGTTTAAATATGCAGAATTTACAGTCACTTGCTCATGCATCCATAGGCTACTTCTGTGTTTGTGTATCAGACATCGGACAAGGGCTGTTACTTGATTCTGTTGGTCTGTACCTTATAAGTGAGGAACACATTTCTCCCAGTCTTCCCAACAAAACTCTAGCTAAAACTCTTCATGTGAGTGAGATTAAAATTTGTTATGCCTGTGGAGCATTTAAATCATCATTGCTGAGGTAGGCCTTTGGCTCAGGGACAAAGCTGGCACCCTGATTGGATGGTGTCTCATTCTTCACCTATTTCATGGTGTTCCTGTATTCCTGAGCAGCACAGGAATCTTTACATATTAAACAGTTGGGAGACTCAGTTTACTACTTCTTCATCCTGGATGAAAAATTTGCCATTTCTAACTAACTTTCTTCTACTTCTTAATTACTGCTTATAGAAAAAAAAAATAAAAAAAAAAATTGGCAGCATAGAAGAAGTAGGATTTTAAATATCTGGCTTGCTAATATTCAAATTGATTATACAGAATATCAATATTTATGATTACTCTGCAAGGTAATGACTGACCTTCTGAACAGTATTTTTAACCTAGTTCATATTTTACTCTGAGCCCCTGTGGTACCTCCGGTAGGCAGAAGTTAGGTCTGGATTGAATTCCTGTCCAGTTACGTATTATCAGTATTGAACGAGAGTACTCCAATTAGGATAATTTCTAAAACCTGAATATGAGGCAGCAGAGTGTTTTGCTGCGCAAAACAAATGCATTTGAATAAATTACTCCATGAAAAGGATACACTTCTGCGTGTGCCAGCATCTTCCATAGTTTAGAATAGCTGTTTAGTCTGGCAAAATAATTTGATGAAGTCTCAGCATCTGGAATGAGAAGTGCTTAGTTTAGGTGTTATTTTACAGACATTCATTTGAGATGAGGTTTGGAAAGGAAGTAATGGTAACTTCTGCTTCTCAAAATGTGCTCACTCAGCAGTAGCAATACAGTTTAGTGGACTACCTAATTAGCTGTAATCAACTGCCAGTTGATGAGTATATCACTCAGTTTATTGAGGACTGATGAATAATCCTTTTCATGCCTACACTGACCATAAGCTCGTGGTAATTATAGGTTACTTCATACACCACATTTATTGCATTTATAAGGCTCCTGTGTGCCATTTTAAATACACACATTCTCTATATGAGCTGGAGAATATCTACCTTGAGCTTTGGTAGAGCCCTCAGCACTTCATGCCAGTGCAAAAACTGAGTATGTAGATGTCAGTAATGCTAATGATTATTATTTAATTTAGTGAGATCCTTCAAAAAGTCTACTATTTGAATTCACAGTTTAAAGAAAATAGTATTTGATATGATACTTGAGCAGGACCAGTCTGCTGAAGCATTTTAGTTATGGCTCTGACATTTCTTTATAACTGCAACTCCCTGAAAATGTATTATGACTGAGCTATTTTATCTCAGTGTTTTTACATTGCCAGAATATGTGTTGTAAAGAAAAGTGATGAAAAACAATTTTTTTTCCTATTCATAGGAGGGGGCTAGAGTTAGGTCGTGTTTAAGGTCCCTTCCAACCTACACCATTCTATAATTCTGTGATTCATAATTCAATCAGCTGTAGCAATGTGGGAAATTATAAAGGTAAACAAGATGTAAGTGGAAGGGTGGGCCAAGGAAGGTTGTTACCAAAAGTAGCAGTGAACAGCATGGACTTGTGTGACAGGTTCTGTCTTTGGCTTGCTAGTTCTAGTCTTTGTTGGCAATACTCCTTGGCATTGCTGGCATCATTTAGCATCATTTATCTCAGTGGGAGATGTGTTTGAGGTAAGCCAAAGCTGTACTCAGTTATTATGTCAGAACTGGCAGCTGTGTACTGGGTCAATCTGTGCAGCTCAGTGCTCTGAAAAACATTTTAATATCCCTGCAGGTTCCGTTTTTCCTATTTCTGTTGGTGTAGGTGTTTTGCTTGGTAGAGTGATGTGAATCTTAGGACTTTATTTCTGACTTTTTTTGCTTTTCTGGACAGATTCCATTGCATGTTTTTACAGCATCAGCATAATTCACACTGGGATACAACAGGATAAAAACCTCATTATATATTGTATTTTGAGCAACACTTTGAAACAGCATCTGAACCCTGAGACTTACTGATCTGAATAAAGAATTTATTAAATGAACATTTAATAAAAGGGCAGCAAATGGTGTATGACATCTCCCAGTTGTCATACACCTTTAAAGACAAGTGCATTCAGCAGCTCTGCTTCCACAGACCATATTTAGATAAACATACTGCAAAACTGCATTCAAGAGTATCTTTAATGAAGAGGAACAGACACTAGGCTGAGTTCAGACCTTCCAGTAGTGCTGAGGGAGTGAGAGTGCTGAGGGAACTGGCGGAGGTGAGAGCTGAGCCGCTTTCCATCATCTGTCAGCGCTCCTTGTTGACTGGTGAGGTCCCAGAAGACTGGGGGCTTGCCAATGTGACTTCCATTTACAAGAAAGGTCGTAAGGAGGATCTGGGGAACTACAGGCCTGTTAGCCTGACCTCGGTGCCAGGGAAGGTTATGGAGCAGATTGTCTTGAGGGAGATCATGCGGCATGTGCAGGGTGACCGGGGGATCAGGCCCAGCCAGCATGGGTTCATGAAGGGCAGGTCCTGTTTGACCAACCTGATCTCCTTCTATGATCTAGTGACCCATCTGGTGGATGAGGGAAAGGCTGTTGATGTGGTCTACCTAGACTTCAGCAAAGCCTTTGACACTGTCTCCCACAGCATTCTCCTGCAGAAGCTGGCAGCCCGAGGCTTGGATGGATACACTCTTGGCTGGGTAAGGAGCTGGTTGGAGGGCCGGGCACAGAGAGTGGTGGTGAATGGAGTCAAATCCAGCTGGCGACCGGTCGTGAGTGGTGTTCCCCAGGGGTCGGTGCTGGGGCCTGTCCTCTTCAATATCTTTATTGATGACCTCGATGAGGGCATCGAGTGCACCCTCAGTAAGTTTGCAGATGACACCAAATTGGCTGGAAGTGTGGATCTGCCTGGGGGTAGCGAGGCCCTACAGAGGGATCTGGACAGGCTGGAGAGCTGGGCTGAAGCCAATGGGATGAGTTTCAACAAGGCCAAATGCCGGGTCCTGCACTTCGGCCACAACAACCCCAGGCGACGCTACAGGCTTGGGGCGGTGTGGCTGGAGGACTGCATAGAGGAAATGGACCTGGGGGTATTGATTGATGCTCGGCTGAACAGGAGCCGACAGTGTGCCCAGGTGGCCAAGAAGGCCAATGGCATCCTGGCTTGCATCAGAAACAGAGTTGCAAGCAGGAGCAGAGAGGTGATTGTTCCCCTATATGCAGCACTAGTGAGGCTGCACCTCAAGTACTGTGTCCAGTTTTGGGCCCCTCACTGCAAGAAAGATATTGAGGCCCTGGAACGTGTTCAAAGGAGGGCAACAAAGCTGGTGAGGGGTCTGGAGCACAGGCCATATGAGGAGAGGCTGAAGGAGCTGGGAATGTTCAGCCTGGAGAAGAGGAGGCTCAGGGGAGACCTCATTGCTCTCTATAACTTCCTGAAGGGAGGTTGTAGTGAGCTGGGGGTCGGCCTCTTCTCTCGTGTCATCAGTGATAGGACCAGGGGGAATGGCTTCAAGCTACGGCAGGGGAGATTCAGGCTGGACGTGAGGAAGTATTACTTTTCAGAAAGGGTGGTCAGGCACTGGAATGGACTGCCCAGGGAGGTGGTGGAGTCACCGAGCCTGGGGGTGTTCAAGGAAAGGCTGGATGTTGTGTTGAGGGACATGGTTTAGTGGGAGCTATTGGGAATAGGTGAACGGTTGGACTGGATGATCTTGTAGGTCTTTTCCAACCTTGGTGATTCTATGATTCTATGATTCTATGATTCTATGATTCCAGTAATAGAGGCACTCCAAACATATTAGGAAAAAGCATCACTGATTTAATGGTCTGAATAACAGTGGAGCATCTTTATATTTTCTAGGGAGTAGATAATCCTAGTACTTTTTGGAAAAAAAGAAAAACCCGTGAATGTACTTTCCCAGCACTTCCAAGCCCTTACAAAGAAAGTGAGCTTGGATACAGAATAGGATATTAAACATGGCAGATCCGACCTGCTCCTATGACATAAAAGAGCCTTTGTGTCTTTCCTGAATGTAGCTAGTGCTGCTTTCCGGCAAAATAATTCATAATAAGGTGACAGAGATAGTTTGTCTCTGGGCTACCATCATGTGAATTTGGCATTCCATGTAGGGAATCAGTTGCACGAAAATTCTTACAGTCTTTCATAGGCTAGAAATATATATTCTGTAAGTCTCACATTGTTTCAGCAGAGAGCTAAACTCCAAGCATGAGTCTGTCCTGTCTTGCTTCCAGTCATACCTGATGCCCAGCACTTCTCAGCAGTCATGAATGTATAACCACCATAAATGTATAACCACTAGCAAGATAGCTTCATCAGTTTGGAGTGCAAGGTAGCACTCTTGTCACTATAACATTTTTTAGAGGTTTTGATCTTAAAAATTCATTCATGGTCTTGTCATCCTCCTTTTTATTGTCACAAGCCAATTTGTTAACATAGAAAGAAAAGAAACTTTGACATGTCTGGACACCAAGAAACAAGTCTGTTGCAAAATAGTTCAAAATAATAGTTCAAGCAATGTGTTTTCCCCAAACATGGTTTTTAAAAAGTCTCTCTACTTTGTGGAAAGTAAATCAGCATGAAGTTCCATGTTTCTGTTCAAATAGATTGCTTTCCTTGGTGGCTCCTCTGTTTTTGATTTTTTTTATATATATATTTTTTTCACAGACACAGCCTGGTACAATGATTAATCCCTAGAGCAGTACAAGAAAATTGAAATTGATTTTCATCACAGCAGTCAACAGCAGTCAGTATACCTTGTAGGATGTGTTTGCAAGATGACTCCAAAGATTGTAAGTGATCAGCAAAATCATCATGGAGTATACTCTTGAGCCCTTGAGCCCTTGATATTCTTAATTATGAGAGTTCTATTTTATTTAAATAGCAGTGTGACTAAATGATTTTGTAGGAATGTACAACTCAGCTGAACTATGATGTCCTATGTAGGCACTATGCAGCTATAATCTCTTGGCTGAGTGATTGCCATTTCTGAAGACTTGCCAGAAATGTTCAGTGTAGTTTCTTACGGAAATATCAGCAGGATCACAAGTCTGCTTGCATATTAAAGAGTAAATTGGGAAGTATTTTTGCTGGAGAGGATTAAACATTAGTAATTCCTTTGAGAAACCATCATTTGGATATGCATGCTATGGAGAATAATTCAGCTTTGACATTTGATTTCTGGCTTCATAAACATTGTTGTGCTAAGGACATGAAGTAGTTCCAACCTTGCCAATGATGATTTCGGCTTCTTGGAAAAGTATATTGTGATTATCATAAACAAATGTTAAGTGTAATTTGATTTCTTTTAAAGAAATGTCATGGCACCAGTTCTAGTTACATTACTAGCTAATTAGCTCAGTAGAAAATTAAATTGCATAAGCCAACCAGAGCTATGTCCAGCTTCAGTATTTTATTCTTGATCAGACCGTAGGATCTTTTATAAAACTTTATGTTCAATCATCATTAGCAAACTGAATTATTACTCCATGTTATTTGTAGTTCTTTAGCCTTGAATACACATTCTTGAGAACAACATTCTCAGAGAGTGCAGTTTAAAAAAAAAAAAAGTTAAATATTCTGATTTTATGCTGCTTTTTACTTCTTTTTGCCATACATTAGGTACAAGTAAATAGAGAAGTTGGAGTATGGTAGGAGTGATATTATATGTTGCCTTATGTTACATTAGATTCTTTCTACACTTATTTTAATCCAGAAATTTAGTATCTACATATAAGTAGCTACTGAGTTATCATTGCTGTCAAAGAGAGACAGAATTGATGAGAGTGATTTTGGATTGAGGAAAGGTATGTGTGTGAACAGTATGGAGACCCACTCTGCCCAGTCAGCAGTCTCAACCAACCCAGGGACTTGTGCTGCTCTAGCTCTGGAACAGCCCCAGATGGAATCCCAGAAAGATTTTTTTGGAGCAAAACTTGACTTGCGGCATCACAATTTTCAGTCAGTGCTGCACGTGTCATCTCCTCAGCCAGATGCCAAAGATAGCTCTCAGGGCCTGAGCACGCTGAGGTGGCATGTGGTTTCCTACACTCCAGGGGCCTTGCTCAGTGACAGCTACTGGATTTTTCACTGCCTGACAAGAGCATGATTAATTCAGGCAGTGCATTTATTGCTGGCAAATCGAGGAGGAGTAAAATCCTGCTGTATTCACCAACATGTTTTGTTAGAATTCTGAAGATGGTTGCTTGTAACTTATGGGGGTGAGAGGCAGTGATGGTTCGTATGTGCTGCTCTATCACAGAAGTCTTTACTCAGAAATAGTAAATTCAGCTTTAGGATCTGGGACATGAGGCTTTGGGGGAAGATTTCTATTACACAACAGCCCCTGCAACTGTTGAGTTGTACAGGGCATTTTTTGCTTATTGCTTTGAGTACTGCCTCAATAATTGCGGATGATAATGGTTTGATATCTGGGGTGTGCTGGGATATTTCTGTGCTTCTGATTTTCCATCTGATGTGGTTTGTTTCCCTCGTCCTTATTATACACATCAGAGATAGTGTGCCTCCTGGAGATCAGGGTCTGTGGGTGTTCCTGGTCTAATCTCTTTGCCACGATGTACCCACATTTGCTGATGTTACAGGGGATGAGGAAGAAGTCTGAAAAGAACTGACCAGGAGAATGCCTCTTGGTATTCTCTGCCATCATAGACACCTTTTGACAAACTTGATTGTAAAGTACAGGAAAGCAGGTGTTTGTAGATGAATTTTTTTACTCAGTTTTATATTTCTGGAGCATGAAGTAAATAAAAAGAACACATATGGTGCATAAGTTCTTAATGAGTACTTTGCTATCCATGAGATAGCACTGTGAGCGCAGTTAACAGCAACATGCCTTTTCCTGTGCTACCACTGAATTTGCTGTCCTCAATCTCTCACCCTTTATTAGAGCATCAGCATCTTGGCTTCGGTGCTCCTGGGGTGACATGCGGCCATCAGAGCAGGAGGATGGCAGGCAGAGTGCAGGGCTGATCCCCGTCCTGGCCGTGCACATGGCAAGTGTGGGGTTTTGGTGCTGTATTTCCAGATTAGCTGGTTTCAGTGAGCTGGAAGGGGTTACTGGACAAGGGTTTATCCCTTCTAAATAATGCTTCGAAGAAGCATTACTGCATCTTAGTGTCTTTTCTACTCTGAGAGGGATCGTGACAATAAAAATGCCCAAATAAAAGAAGTGAAAGTCCAGTTTTCTTTTTTTAAGTCTTCCAAATGCATTGTTTCTCCCTCAAAATTCATTTTGAAACTTTCTGATTTATTCTTTTCCTTTTCCTTACCTCACCTCTTCTTGCCTTGCCTCCAGCAACGAGGGAGCACTGAATGTTCCCTCCATTTTCAGTTCAGTTTCGTGTGTTTTTCATGAAAACTACCAGCTGCAGGTAAAGGAAGAAAATGTTCCCCAACAGAAGAAGGACTGCTCCATCAGGAGGCAAAATTTTTCATAAGGTCACCAGGAGGAATAAGATACAGCAAATAACCACCATTCTGATTCTTGTAATACTCTTCCCAATTCTCTGTCCTGAAACAAACTGCCAAAAGAACAGCAGCAAAACACATGCACACACACACACACACAAAACAAAACAAACAAACAAAAAAACCACAAAGCAGACAAACAAACGTCTCCAGTCAGGCTTTCAGTGTCTCTTTAAGGACATACATGGGTTAAAATTACTCAGGCTTAGTAAATGGCAAAGTTACTTGGCCAAGTCGCATGGCATTGGAAGAATCAGGGAGCAACTGCATAGGCACGTGCATTCGTGCTTCAGAGTGGAGTAACGAATACTGGATCAATGTTAGATTTAGCATTGTTTTGGAGAGGATTGAGTGTGCATGCATGCATACGTGAGTGAGTGTGTTTTCATCATGGGGTTTTAGATGACCCTGAAGTTAGACTAGACCTGATAAGAAGCTTTGCTGTCATGAAGAAGACAGAAAGCTTGATGTGCTGAAGGACCTGATGGTAGCTTAGAGCAGTGGCAAGTATGTTATGTGTGTTTATTACGTTAATTAAAAAAAAAGATGAAAATTTAGAAACTCTTTAAATAAAGAGAAATGCCAAGTTTTGTGAAAAATTCTGTGGGTGTTGGATTCCATCAGTGGGACAAGATAGAGAGGAAATGCAAAAAGACAACTGAAAATTGGTAATGAGATAAACAGTTGCTGTCTGTGGAGATGTATAAAGTAGTCCAAGCTGCCGCAAATGTATATAAGCAATCTTCTTTGCTGCAAAAGGGTTGTCTTTAAAAACCAGTTTGTATAAATTGAATTTCCACACAGCTACATCTGTGATTCGCTAGTTATTTGCAGAGTTTTCTTTTTCCTTCTTTATAAGTTTGATACATGTTCTGTAGAGTTGAAAAAAATTGAAAAATCATCCTTTTTTTGTTTTTTTGTTTATTTTGTTTTTTAATTTCCCCACTTTATCTCTTTGTTTACTTGAATATTCTGTTATTTCCAGTGGCATAATTTGTCCTTAATGTAAGTGTATATTGATTGAATAATGTGCATCACAGTGGGGAAACTCCTGGAAGTGTATTCATAATAACCAATCAATGAATTAATATTGCTTTGTCTTATTTGTAAGAGGTCTTCCTTTGCGTTTACATGCATCAAGCATTTTCTTTGCAATGAGAACCATTACTGTAAGTACTCAGCAGCATAAACTCTGGAATACTGACAAGGAAGAAGTTGCGTGTACAAAACTACTGGAGGTGCAGCTGGAGCAGTACTGTTGAGGTCTGGGTAATGGTGGTGCACTGTCCGTGAGGCGCTGTGCAATGTACTAAGGCAACCTAGCTGCTCTTCCTAGACTTTGCTTCTTTAGACATACCAAATATTTTGAGGACTTCCTCATGTATCTGAAATCGTGGGAAAATGCCTAAGAGGAAAGGAGATTTGTGCAGTTGCAATCCTAATGCAAATCTGCTGAGACAGAGGAGCTTGACTGTGTGCATGCATTCGTACATGTGATCAGCAAATTCATTTTGCTCTACTCATCAGCATGAGACCTTGACCAAGGATTTGTGTGACAGCCTGATAAGTGCAAGTTATAAGTAGCTGATAACAAGATATTTCCCTGGAAATATTTATGCATCTTCAACTGAGGTGTCATGCCTGCTATTGTATACACTATATATTGAATTATGCATCAAATATAAATCTGCCAAAGCGAATATAATTGAAATTGCAAAGGCTAGTGAGTTGTCGAAAGCTATCAGTGCATACCCCTTAAACTGGAGGAGAGACAAGGGAGATCCAAATTATCAATTATGCGCCAGAAATTAGGCAGATATTACTTAACTTCAGTTCTCAAAACAATAATAATTGCTCCTTATTAGAAAATTTTTGGAGATGATTTTGAGAGATTAAAGTCTTTATTTGGACAGTATGTACACATCTAATTGAATGAGGATAGTAACAACAAAATTCACTTTGCTGTATTATAAGATCAAGAAGATTTTCTTCAATTTTAGATCAGTGGTGTCAATCAAATACATAAAAATATTTGCATATAGCATTTCTGTTGTACAAGGTTTATTTAGTCAAGCAGCAATGGAATTTAAAGCACCTTGATATCCTTCAGCCAGTACTGCTGGCAGTCATTTGTTTGCACATGCAGTAATTTGCATCCGTCTGAATAATGAAACACCTCTGAAAATAATTAAGGTTCTTCATACAAGTTCTGAGAAGCTGTATGTGTTTCTACCAAGATGGCTATGAAAGACAATGCATAAGCTTTTTTGTGGCTGCACGAGTCTTGTTAGTCTTGGATTGTAGCTCCCATTTTTACCAGTAAAAATGATGGCTATCTGCTATGCTAAACAGAGAAAAAGCAATAAATTCATACAGCAAAGCGATGAAGTTTATGAATAGATGTTCTTGTGCTATAAGTCAGCCAACTAAAACATTTTCACATTGTGCTCAGATTGTCTTCTGCCTCCAGTGCCACAAGAAACAGGGAGAGTGATTCTACTTACTCTGAAAGTAATGCCTCCTATTTATTTTTACAGGGAAGCTACCACAGGTACAAAGAGCACATTGACATGATTTGAGTGCAAGTTCTCAGTGACAAAACAGTATTTTTCAACCTTTAGCTATGCATTTTCACCTCAGTGAAAGTGGTGCACGCCACGCTTGTAATAGTCTGCATGGTGATCCAGAACGTGGCTTGTCTTTCACGTTGCTGCTGCCATGGCTGAAATGCACTCACCGTCTCGCTGTGCTCACATCCACTGTTTTTCACCCAAAAAAGTTCAGCAAACCTTGATGCATGTCAGTGGGTGCCATTTTTTCTACATGGAGGAATTCAGTGACACATTAAAGCACTTCCACGTCAGATCCTCTGCTGCCATCTGTCACATAGCAATAGAGTGGAATGGAATAGAATATTGGTGGGAAAGTTCAATCTCTGCGGTCAGCATCCACCTCTGACATAATTGGCCAACATCATAAAACACGAAGCATTGCTTTTGAAGCTGTCCTCATAGATCCTATAGAAAAAAAAAAAAAAAAAAAAAAAAATTCTACAACTTCTTCTGAAACTGATGAATTACCTAGCTCAGTGCTCGGGAAAATTATGATGCTGATCCTTTACTCCCACAGTTTGTCAGTGCTTCTGTGCAATGCAGTGTTTACTTACTTTCTGATGATGTGCAGTTTTGCTTCCAGGTAACGGAGAAAAGGTGGCATTTTCCCTCCTTTCTCATCTTTCCCTTGTGACCCTCAAATACATTAAAACTTATGTAAAGAAGTAACTTTTCAGAGAAACTAAATAGCCTAGAGATTTGTGGCATCCTGTGAAAAATACGGGCGCTGTGCCTGTGTCTTTAGGGTGCATTTTTTTCTGTAGTTTAATGATGATTAGGGTATGTCTAAGCCTAATGTGAAATATTACTGAAGAATAATTAAATTTTCTTGCTCAAGTGCACAGCCATTTATAATAGTTATTATAGTTTCTGAATGTGTTTATTACAGAGAAATTGCCGGGAAAAAAAAAAAAAACAAAAAAAAAGTAATTACTTGGCTCCATGGTGTTTCTGATTCAAGAAAAGCAGTGACAACCTACTGTTGGGTTTATTGTACTTTTCATTAAAGCAGCTGGCATTGGCTATTCTCAAAGTAACGATACAAACCATTGTTCAGATACAATACAGTAATTTCTGCTTTCCTGTGAAGCCATCTGGTTCTACCTCTGTTCTCGGTATTTTTAGCATTGATGTGAAACACTGTTAATACTTAAAAATGTTCACAGAACTCTGAATATTTCTGTAAGTTTCAAAAAATTAAATGTATTTATTTTATTTCAATAAATTTAATACAGGAGACTGACTTAAGTTTTAGCCTTGTTTCCAACACAACATGTAAAACTTTTAATGCCTGGCGTTGAAAGAAATAGGATAGCAGAAAGTTATTCAAATTGCTTTTTGCTTGTTTTGTTTTACTTTTAACTGGAACATTACATAAACATTTGGCCTGAGAAGGACACTTCATGGTTTCTCCAGTGCTTTGCATCAAATAATCATGAATTGCTTTTTTGCAGCTGCACAAGGAATAAGTATGGAGTATAAGCAGGTGAATGGGTGTCCTCTTTAAGCTGGACTCATGCATGTTTTATAATGAAATCAAGAGAGATTAAAATGTGGCCTGTCCCTTCACAGCTTGACAGAGTGATAGCAAACTGTTGATTACAAGATACTTGTAATAATTAAATTCCTCACTCAGAATGCAAATGCAGCCCAGAATCTCAGAGACTCAGAGGAGTGTGTCGAGGCTGTTTGTGATTTCAAGTACTGGTCACAAATCTCTGGAATCACAGTAGTTAACATTCTGCTAATGACTGGCTCAGTTACCTTCAAAATAGTTTTGCTTTTTCACAGTTTAATATGGCCCAAATGAGTTCCTTTTTCTTTCTAGTACCCTTAATGATTTTTCTCCTGCCCAGATACAGTAAGGAACATGTTTCAAGAGCATTCCTGGTGGAAAGTATGTAGTAATATTAATTGCAGAACTCTCCAGGTACTTCTCAAAGTCCTGAAGAAACGAGCCTGTGCTGACACTGCGTATTCTAATAAAGCTCTGTAAGCAGCAGGATCCTTGGATTTACTGCTTCAGCCAGTAAAACAGGGACAGTCTGTTGTTAAAAGTGGGTGCTGATCACTTTATGTTACATCTTACCTAGGGTTTTAGGGCATGTCCTAATGCCTACTGACTTAATGTCATGGTAGTGGAAAGAAAGGACATAGATAGCCCACTGACCGTTAAGATGACAAAAAATGTTAGGAGCTTAAAATAGTGTTTATAGAACCATATGTGTTGAGTATTTTATGCTATAAGATATTTTGGAGTGAGATTTTAAATTCTGCACACATTAAAAATGTACTGATCTGATTTGCAGTGATGATTGTTATCCAAGTTCCTGAATAGTCCTCTTTAAATGACAATTTAGATACAGGTTATCACTGAAGCTGAGAGAGGGTCTGTACTGCATTAATTGACCCACAATTTCTGTTTTGAAGAAGGAAAACTGGGACCTGCTGATATCTGGATGTTGGCTGTTCTAAAAATGCTTGCCCTAGAAGCTCAGTTTGTCACCTCCTTTTGATGTGTGAAAGAAGAACGCAGTTGAAGAAATGGGGCAGAGGGCTTGTACAAGTCCCTTGTCTCAGAATGGTCCCTCAAGGCACTCTATAAGGTTATGGTCCTATTTTTACCTGTTCCTGCAGCTGACTAGGACAATTTCTGTGTCTGAATTCAATATTTAATTTCACCTGAGCTTCATCTCTTGAAGCACTGTCATGTGTCTGGACAGATGTGGTTAGACAAAAGGAGCTGAATGATACCAGTAGTGCTCAGCTGCCAACTCTTGGAAATTTCATTCTCTTATAATGAGTTCTAATGAAGAACACGAAACTCAAAATTGTCTTCCATATTTGAAAATCTCATCAGAGGTTGTTTGGTGTAATAACAGCTTCCTCTGATTAACTTTGGTTTGAAATGTTAAGTCTGGCATACCTTGGCATAATTTTGGGAATAAAAGAATCAGAATAAGGATACTTCTATATATTGTACAGTGTCCACTGTAAACTCTAGAGAAATACTGATGATCTCCAACACCTACATCATTATGCCAAAGAACTGCTTCCTGGTCTTTTTCTAGTTGGCTTCAGATTACTGGAAATTGCAGTTCTCGTTATCATTCTCTTCTTATTTCCTTATACTCATTCAAAAATAAAGGTGAATCTCCTAAAAGTGGTGTCTAAATGTGTTCAGCCCCTGAACTGTCCCTTTTCATTTCATTTGTGTGTTTCTTATATAAGCTGTAGCTGCTGAAAAAAATCCTATGGCAGACATAATGTACTGTCTTCCATATTGTACCTTTTTCAGTTCTAATACAACAAACTTCTCATATTCTTTCAGATTGACTTAACGTTTATAGTTTGTATTTTACCTTGTTATATGAAGAGCTCCCCAGTTTCAAATAAGAGCATTGCAGGTACTAAAATCAAGACAAATATGAAAATGCAAGCTACTCCCATGGATAGATGGTCATTTAGCATAGTGCTTATTTTGAGAACATGAACATACAAGAAGTTTAAGAAAAGCGGAATAACAAAGTGGAGGTTATTGAAGGTTCTGTTCAAAGCAGTCTTGCTTTTTTCTTTTGATCAACATTCATTGCATAAAATACAGATGCAGTTATTAGAGCAAAAATTCCCAAACCCTTACATTAAATGTTCAAAATTTAATTTTTCAAAATTAAATTAAATTTTCAAAAAGGCAAATGGTATACATTCTTCAAAGCAGTTATTCTCCTTTTTTTTTTTTTTTTTTTTTTTTTTTTTCATGGGATGGTGATATTGCATGGATATCTTAGCCCAGTTATTTGGATTATAGTTAGCAACAGAAAACACCATATCATTTACTGCATTAATGTTACAATTAATTGCCAGTGTCATTTTTATCTTAGGATATAGCCATTGCTGCACTGCTCTCTTAGAAAATGGAAGTAATGCAATTGATGTCAAAATTATTGCTTATGGAGTGCACAGAGATTTAATGGGTTTACTGAATTGCTCTGTGACAAAGAGGGCTAAGACACCATTAAGTTCCTTTCAGTTTTGTTTTATGCAAGTACTAAGAGGCAGTCCGTCCAAATCCAAACAAAATCATCAATAAACATTAAATGTCACCGAGAATTAATTGCTTAGCCTACAGCTTTTTCATAGGTTGGAGGCACAAAGAGAGGCTAGATATGTTGGTCCTAATATTGTTGCCTTTTGCTCTGCACATTTGGTTCTTTCCCTAAAACAATTGTTGCTGGACAATGGCTTGAAGAGTGGTTCTTTTTTTAGAACATTCTTTACAGAGATTCTGTATAAACATTTCTGTCTGCTTATGAAGGGTGAAAATTGGAAAAGCAAGATGTTGCTAAAGCAAATCCAGAAATTTCTCAGTCACTGACAATATTGTAAAAATTCTTTTTTTTATATGAAAATATGCTGTAAAAAGAAACTACCACACCATAAATATACTACAATAATGCCTGTATTTACATTACTCTTTTATCTGAACACTCGTGGAACCAGAGCAGTTCTATATTACAGATTAATAAATAAATAAATAAATAGTACTGTAAAATTTCAGCCTTAAATAAGTTGGACATTTTACTACTGTTGGCTATTTCAGTCTTTCCATATGGAATAGTTTATATTACTTTGAAATCATGGTGTAGGGAATATGATTCTTCAGTCAAGAATTCTGTAACAATCGGAAAGGAGAATTAAAGGCTCTTTAAAAATGAAAAAAAAAAAAACCAAAAACATTTTTTAATATTATTTAAGCAAAATACCTAGGCAAATAAATGAATATTATGCCTGTCATATTCATTAATCCCCGAGGAAAAAAGCTTTTGTGGCTAGCAATGATAGAGATCAAGCTTCCTGCCCAGCACATGACTATACTGGTAACAAAAGATATATAAAATAAAGAATTGTCCATCAGGGCTTTTTTAGGACTGTATAAATAGACAGTTGCAGATTATTCAAATTTATGTGAATGTTGGGTTTGCTTGTAGATGGAGTTATAGCCATTTTTTATGTTCATAAATATAAAATTGCAATCTCAGTCAATTAAAACCTTACATATTTTGAACTAAAGGGGAAGAGATATTATAAAACATTATTGTAAGATTTTATTTTATATGGGATTGAAGTGTTTAAATATACCTGTTTTATATATTTGCTGCTTATTCTTTGTATGTCCAATAAATGTATTAGCACACAATGTGAAGATAATGAGAAGGTGGGACTTCTGGATGAGCCAGAGATGATGTGGTTAGACATTCTGGATAAGAAAAGAGCCTTAAGAGTAATTAAGCTCATCAACCACAAAGTTGTTTTTAGTTTTAGTGGCAGTGGTTGGTGTTTATTGAACATTTCTGTCTCTTTGGAGTAAGAATATTGGAATTGTATGGGAAAATATTTCATTGTAAATCTGTAGGACCTAAATCCAATGCAGCTGTTGCTAAGACTTCATTTGAACTGCAGAAACACCTGTAGCCTATAGTTCCAGCTAGATTCTCTGATGTTGTTACTGTAGTATGTATCCATCTCTGGAAAAAATAAATGCTGCCTGACAGTGGGAAGAAACATCAGATTGATTCGTCAACTCTTTGTGCATATATTTGATTTTGATTAGAAGCCTCTGAAGTACAGTTAGTCTTAGATCTTTTTATACTTGACACTGAGATGGTAGCATTTTCTTCCCAGGTCTCATAAATGTAAATTGTTGCAGCACACACTTCTGCCATTTAAGCCTAAGTGTTTCAGCCTTCTTAGTTGTTAGCCAGGTTAAAGGATTGTTATCTGTCAATTAAATGAAATATTCATAGAAGCAGTGCTACATAGCTTACTAACAGGTCAGGTCTTGTAAAACATGTCATCATTACCTTTGCATATTCATTATGTATAAATTGTAATGCTTTCTGTATATTACCAGTATGTCTTCTAACTGACATCTTCAGATAATATGGAATCTGAGCACTGCAGTCCTCTGTTTGCATAAGAAACAGATCACAGAGGATGAATTGCCAGTCAGAATCCTATACACTATCAGTAGGGGGTAAATTGCCTTTCACTGTCATGTGAAGCTGAAAATCTTGCATATCCTTTCTGTAGGAAAAATGCGTAATAACCTGCACTGTTGTTTTTTTTTTTTTTTTTTGTTGTTGTTGTTCATTTGTTTGTTTCCTTCTTTAAGTAGGTATCTTGACATATTTTTGTATTGCCAGTAGAGTTCATAAATGTTTGTACAAACCAAACAGATCCATGTAGATGAAATTAACAGCCAAGAGGGAATATTCTTCAACATTATTTACAGAAATATTGGATAATTTAAGTAAATTATTTTACAAGATGTTAATGAGTTTCACTGAGTTTCAACACAGACTTGATGTACTAGATAACTGCCTAAAATACTACAAACCAGAAATCATTGTTTCCCTTCAGGTACCACGATTAAATGCTTGCTTGGAACTTTTCAGATAAATCTAATTTGTTATTTGATTTGTTATTTGATGTCACTACAGTAGACTGACATTATGAAAAAATCTGTGAGAATGGCATACATGCAATGCAGAAGTACTCAGTGATGAATTTGAAATGATTGTAACTTCCAGACTTCACCAAATCACTGAACTTGTATGAGGAAAGCATAGTGAGTGATATTGTTAGATATTATTGAAATCAGTTTTCAGTGCAGTAGAATGTATTTCATTTATTACTGTTTACTTAAATTAAGACATTAGATGTGTACATAGATATCCATTGTTCTTTTGAAATCTGAGAATGTGATGGTGAAGTTACAGTGCTGAGGTACAATGCAGAGAACTCCAGAGGAATGGAGTTTATATCTCAGCTTTGCAAAGAGTAAGTTATTTATTTTCTTAACTGGAGAGGAAGTTGTTCTTGCAGCATGACTAATGGTGCTAAAAGAAGAAAAAATGAAAAAAGTAATGTAATCTTTGATCCTTAGAAGATGGACACTGAAATAACAGTATGTCCTTGGTGACGCCTGTGCAAAAAAAAAACCCTGAAAATGTGAGAATGTTAAGTGCAGTACTGTCTTCCCTATGTTGTATAACTCTGTGGTTGTTCACTTCAGATCTTTGAATACATTTCCCATTTTAGTTTTCTCTTTATTTATTTTTTCCTTTAAAAGCAGTGAAATGCCTTTATCTGATTTGTTTATTTATATGAGCTTTCCCACATAGTTAATGTCAGTGACTTTTTCAGGGACCAATTAGATTCAGTAATGTTATTTGAGAGTGAAAAAGAAAAATGGTGATGATTCAGAAATTTTCTCATTTCAAAAAGGCACAAATGAAGGGAAAATTATTTGGACAGGTGCTTCATAAGGAAATGCAATAAAAGCACAACATTAAATAGAATTGAAAATTTGTGTTGTAATTGACAGAGGAAGAAGGGTTAAGAACAAGGTGGGGGTTTTTTTGGTAACTGTTTAGGTAGCATGACAAGACAGATAGCTGAATACACCATATTTTTTTCATCATAATCAGAAATGCCAGCAACTGGACAAAATTTATTGTCCTCTAGATGTGTGACTCTTGTAAGTACTGTGGAAATAGCACTGACATAAAACATAGATACAAGCAGTCTTTTTTTAACTCTGAGAGTTAAAAAAAAAAAAAAAAAAAGATGTGCCTCTTTTTATTTAAGTGAGAAACACTTTTGTGTAATGAATTTGCACCATTTTTATGCGATAATTTATCTGAGTTTAACAAAAGAAATATATGTTCCAGAAATATCCATGGGACAGAATAGATTTTTTTTTCATAGTTTTAGTAACTTAAGTAAAATATTATTATTTTTTTAACTTATGATTGACCATGTGTGTTGAACCTTGATTTTTTTTTTTTTATTTTCATGCATACAGTGATTAAAAAATACTGGTTTTAGGACTTCCAATAGGTAGAACTTTCCCTTCTTTAGATATCAGTAGATATCTAATACGCTGTCTGCGTTATTTTCTTGCCCAGGATTAACTCTTTGATTGGCATAAGTAAAAATTCAGATTAGCCACTTCTGCTGTGTTTCTTTCTTCTATCATTTGCTCATGTGGGTTAGGAAAACACACTGAACAATGAATGCTGAGCAGTTAGTTCACTTGCACTGAAACAAGACCCAAGAGATGTCAGTTACCTTTGCAGAAAAAGTAGGAAAGGGCAAGATGTTGACATTAACTCTCAGGTTAGCAGGCCTCTTATCAGGAGCTGCAGTAATGTCTTGGTTTATACACTCCATTTGCTCTCATTGAAAATGCAGACTCCAGGCATATCACATACTTAACATTCAGAACAGTGGAATCACTGCATCTTACACAAAGTTACTCTGTTTTACAAGGAAATGCCTGTTAACAGTGTGTTAAGCAGAACTCATGAGGAGAAAAGGACGTCTGAATTTTGAAAATCCAGTCTTTCCCTAATGTTATAACAGTAATACTCATGAGCAAGTCAGTCTTTCTACAGCAGGGCCTACTTCTATTTCATACATTAATCAAGCACTTCCTTACCTGGCTTATGTTGATAACTATATGAAGTTGGTTTTTGTAATCAAACATTCCATCTTTACCTCTTGTTGCCTTTGCTTCGGCAACCTCTGAATAATGTCCCGTCGTGAAGTGCTCAGACAGCCCGGGCCAAATCACACGCTTTTATGACACCAATGTGGTGAGCAGCAAATGGCACTTATTGCAAGCAACACACTCTTCTTATAGTTGTCCCTTATATCACAGTGCTACCAATCACCCTTGCTACGGTTATCTGTGCCCAATAGACGTGTGGCATGTCTTGTCTTGCCATGTCTCATCATGGTTTTCTTATGAGTCAAGGAGCCCCCGCAGAGGCTGATGACTGTTACAGCCCCCCTTTCACGTATTCACTAACCACGCAAGGGGCCCACACAGATTACGCCTGGTTACGCCTGGTGACCTTGACAGCCCCCGCTTTACGTATTTCATTGACTACATCTCTAACTTGCGTATTTTGTTAACTACAACCTTTCCCTCTTAAAAGATGACAGTGCTTTCAGAAGTTGAGCAACAAGAGCAGCAGTCCCCATCTCTCTGCATTACTGTGTTCTTCAGCTTTAAATTCCTTCTGGACCTAATATCAAAGAAAGCAAACTCATTAGTAACACCAATCTGACTGTAATGAGGAAATCTTTGGTTAATAAACATATGTTTTAGGCAGTGTTCTGGCGTAACCTTGTTATGGCTTGTTTTCTTAATGCAGAATACTGTGGTAAAGAGCTGATAGTATTGTGCTGCTTGGAAAGTATAATTATGCGAGCTATTTAATTCACTGACTGAAATTTGTCATTAGCCTGGTCTTTCTCTGTAGAGTGGTCAGCGACTGAAATGGGATGAGGTTTTGCATTACCAAGATGCACTGTAAAGTTTAATGATTTTTTCTGTCTCTGCTTCCTGAAGCCTCTGTAACTGCATTAAGTGTTGCAGCTATTACATTCCTGTAAGTTCTATGGCATTTATGGGAAGCCAGGATGTTTCATCCTGCGTCCTTTTTTTTTTTTTTTTCCTGCCCTGCAAGCATGAGATTGCAGTGGTCAGTTCTGTTTTCCAGAGGTAAATTTTAAGGTTAGTTTTCCAAAAGTGGTTTTTACCCTTTGTATAATCATAGACACCTTATTTCAATAGGATAAACTCTGTCCCAGGGGTGCCTTGCAGGTGCCACTTTTTACAGGATGATTGTGAGATGAGTATACAGAAGGAGCTGCAGATAGTATCACCTGGATTTTCCATTTCTGTTACATCAACATTTCCATAGATAAGCTAATTTGGCGTGAAAAAGGATAAATGACTCTGCATGCTTTGAATGTACTGAAGTTGGATTAATAGAATCTAAGAAACACGTTTCTTTTACATTGCTGATGTAGTCAGTAAAATACAGATAACGGTGTCGTAGATTTAATATAAATGGAGTTACGAAACAGCTGGGAAAAAATTTTCCATGTGAATGGAGAAGGCTTTAGAGTTAATCTTTTACTGCATAATACCCATAAGAAACTCGGAATAGAAAGGTTTTCTCTGCTAGATAAACCTGAGTCTTTTCAGGACACCAACTTTAAAATCTGTAAAATTAGTATTCTACTCATGCTGGTTCATTTTAAGAAATCCTGAATTATCAAATGCAGAAGTCATCTGTCCAGTTTTTTCTACCTCATAATCACATCTCTACTGAAAAGTTTTCATATCTGCATAAAATGTTGAAAGATTTTTGTAACTCAATTTTTTCATATTTTCTCTTATGCAAGGAAATAGCAATCATTTTAGTAAGCATTTGTGTCAATTATATGAAGACTTTTAAGATCATGTTATAATGTGTTCTGGCTTTTCAGTAATTTAAACGGGGTTGAATTTCACATTCTCCATTTACTATAGGGTGCAAATCCTATCGGTGATTTAAGTAGATTAGGAGACAGTCACTGTGATACAGAACACTAGGAACTCAAACCACTGCAGGTGAGCTGTTTTCTTTAGACTTAGTATGGAGATTTCCTACCATAATGAATTCTGTACTGAATAATGTTTCATAAAGTGAAATTAAATTAAAGAGCAATCATTTATGACAAAAGGAATGCACTTGTGAAAGTAAAGGCAATTCTGCTCATTTGTAAAACTTATAGGAAAAATAAAAAAAAAAAAGGGAAATAGAGGAGAAGATAAATTTTAATTGAACTTTAGGAATCCAAAAAGACGTGGTTAATACTGCTTGATGGATGTATCATGAATGTAGTGAAGCACTGGGACAGGTTTCCCAAAGAGGATGGGTGGATGCCCCATCTCTGGAGACACTCAAAGTCAGGCTAGACCCAGCTCTAAGCATCCTGATGTCTCTGTAAGTGTCCCTGTTTGTTGCAGGGAGGCTGCACTAGATGGCCATCAGGGGTGCTTTCCAACTCCAGCAAGTCTGTGATTGTACAATTCTGCAATATTCATGCGACTATTGAAGTGTTTGTGATATATTTTTATTTGTCATTTGTATTTTGTGAAATGCAATTAGATGGCACAAACCTGCATCTGTATTTTATTTAAACTGGTGTTTTACTATTGTCTACTTATAGGAATAAAAAATGCTTTCTTTCAGATTTTCAAGAAAAAGACTTCTTCTTAGGAGACACTATCTGGTGAAACAGCGAGAGTACTTTCCAGCATTTGACATTCCAAAGCCAGATTTAGAAGGCAGATGCTTTCCATAAAAACTTTCTGGTTTTTCAATGCCAAAACAGCTTTCTTTGTAGCAAGGAATAAAATAAAGGAGAATTTCTGGCAAATTTCAGAATTTGGTGTTTGTTCAGGCATTAGCAGTTGTTGAATTCTTATTTTTGAAGTTGGGAAGTTGGGAGAGAACAGATTGAATACATAAAAATACCCTGTTTTCAGGTTCCTTTGCTTGTTTCAAGGATTTCTAGTGCTGAGAATTGAAGCACAAATGATTTCTCCATTAGTAAATGATCTACCTCAGTATGTTACCATTGCTAAAATTGTCTCTCTCTGTAAACTGAGGAGTATGGATTCTCCTGACTTAAGGTTGTACTCCATATGAATAAATTAATTATCACATTATATGTTGTCCATTCTTAGCTCCCAGAAAAGATTTGAGTCTTGTTTCAAATGTAAAATTTTCAGTCTCAAAAATTTGAAGATAGTTGATGATCTACAGTCAAGTTTAATGTAGTCAGCCTAAATATATTTAACATCACCAGTTGTTTGTGTATGGAGTAGCTGGAACATTTTCTATGCAGTTGAAATATTTGTTACTTGAATAGGATATTCACCTGTCTGAAAAATCCTGGTCAGGAGCTTAAGTCACTGCTGGGATGCTGTGTGTTAGAATATGTGAAGAATGCCATGGTGTATCTCTAAGGTAATGCATAACAATGTGAAAAATAGTTTAGGTAACTTAGGTAATCATGATGGAGATGATTCTCCACTTTTTGTTTTGTGTTCTTCCACCCTTCTTCCCCCCCTGATATTTCTTCTACTTTCTGATATTTGTTCTCACTTTCTTTCAGGAGCTACATCCTTCTATTGAAATTGCTGTTTCTATGATCATACTTTCCATGGTGTGTGTTCTTACATCTTTATTTTCCTACTTTCATTCATCAATCTTATCATAAAAACATATCTACAACAATGATAACAACATCTCTTTCAGAGCAAAAAAGGGGGAAGAGGTAGAGCCAGTGAGAGTTACAGATACTTTCTGTGGAGGACAGACATCGTGACTGCTAATGGTATTAAACTGGTAATATTGTGCTGTAGCCTCTTTAAAATGAGCCACACATTTCCCTGATGGGGGAAATCATTTCTACTTTCTTTGTGTCAAATGAGTATATCTGAATAGGTTTATTGTTTTGGTGGAGTGAAACATTAAGCTGTATGATTTCACAGTAAAGTAATGATGGTTGCAGGAAAAGATATAAGAGACCGGTGGCTCATTTATCACTATAAGCTTTTCCATTCTTCTCTGAGGTACGAGTTGGACAATCTGCAGTCCTATAAAAACTGCTGCCAAGAATCTAGAGTTCTTCATCTGGAGAGTAGAATGCCTGTATCTGGCTCCCCAGAAGGCTGTGATGCGTGATTTTTCAAAAAGAGCTACGATGGGCACTGAAACCATGATTTTCTGCCACAGATCAACATATAATCCTGGAAAAATTGTTAAGTTTCATCACGTTTGTGCAAAAATTAAGCCCATGTTGGTATAGTTCAGGGGTTATGTCATCCAGAACAAGATTCTTCTCTGCAAAGTACCAGCAACTTCTAATGCAAGTATACCCTGATTATTTGTAAGGTTCTGGTCTTCTATAATATTAACTTAAAAAGATGTATGTAGTATAATTTGAAAAATGATAGAATTTTGCATAGGAATTGCAATACCATTTGAGTAAGAAAACAAATGACTATGGAAATGACACGGTGTTGACCAGATCAATCCACATCCGCGACAGGGGCGACAGGCCTCCGCCCTCCCCCCCCACCCCAGTCCCACAAAAAATGGGAAGGAAGGAAGGGAGGAAAAGAGCAGCGGCAGCAATCTATGGAGGAAAACTTATTTTACTATAATATTGGAATACAAAATAACACAATATATACAATTTAATTGAAATTGAGATTAATAAATCAGACAAGATGAGAGAGAGAGAGTTCCCGGGACCGATTCAAACCTGAAAAGCTTGGAACGGCCAGGAAAGCACCCTCCAGCACCGACTGCAAGGCAGCAAGAGAGCGCCCCCCCCCACCCGGAAGGGCCAGATCCCGTGACTGCTGTAATGTACAGGGATAGGTAGCTGGGATTGGGGCAGTGACACTTTAATGCCCCGTACACTACATGATGTTTTGATGTGGAATACTGAAATCCAAAAACAAAAAAACAAAAACATAGAACCATGACACGTGTATCAGCCTACATTTTTATATTTGCTTTCATAAGCAAAATGGAAAGTAAAGCAACTCTGCACTCTGATTTATTCCCATTTAGCTATTTTGTAAGAATACTAGACAAGTGTATTTCATATTAGATATTAGTTGTCTGGAATTCACTTAATAAAATGCTTACTATGCTTAGATACTAAATTTGGGAAAATTGAAAAATAACACTTGGTATTTGCTTTATAATAGAAGGGAGTGTGAATTTTACTACTGCATTCATCCACTTCAGGATCAAACTGTGGATAAATTGATAACATACGTTTTAACAGTTTTTTTTAAATGATAAATCATATTTTATAATGTTGACCTGTGAATTTCCTAGGCTAGTTCTTTCTCTTGTAAAAATAATAATATAAGCAGTTTTCAACTCCTTTTTTTGTTTCTTGGCCTTAGTCTTCAAATATACATGCTGTATTACCAAAAGCTGAGAATATATAAAAACGTAATTAGTGTCATCAGACTGGTAAACAATATGTACATAATACAATATTATGTAAACAAAACATAATGAAAGAACATTTAAGTTTTCAACCCTACTAGAAATGCTACAACCATTTGAATGTCCTGCATTTATTCATTATTGAGGTTAGATCCAAAAATTATTCAGGTCACACACCTTCGGAAACAAGAAAGCCCCTGAGAGATTTAAGTGATCCATTTTCTGAGGACTACAGATTGCTGTTTCTCTTTTGAGTTTTGTTGTATTCAAAGTATTCGCAACTGAGATTTGAAAGAATAAATTCCATGAAGATTCTGGATTTTCAGTTTATGTTATCGCTTCATAAATTGCTTGACATGTCTCTCTTCTTGTGTGGTTGGTTTAGGGATATCTGTTTGGGTGTTTAAAACTCAATTTGCTCCTTCAGCATCAATTTAAGTCCAGGCCAGTCACATCATTAGTCTAAACCAAGAGAATGTAGCGACTGGTCATCTGAAGCTGCAAAGCTGTAGAGTCATGGCTGCCTCGTAGTCACATGACAGCTCTTTGTACTACCGCTGGAGAGAAATTACCTGCTTTTAAAAGGAGTTGGGTGGTCTATTTACCGTCTGGGAAGGATAAGTTTAATTGTTCAAGCTTCTGTATGGTTTTTCATGAACTTTAAAGTTCCAGACTGTCATATTGCGATTCTTGTGATTCTTGTGATTTAGATATTCTTCTGTAGTTGTAAGAACTGAATGTTGCTGTGGTCACTTGTAAGACACAGTAGATTGTGTTAGGTTGTGTTGCTTTGCTTGCAAGAGGAATTTGAATTGAAAACATCAGGCCATCAAAGACAGAAGATATTTATGTAGTGTAGTTATGTGGAATGTAAGGAGTGGCAGAAGTTGAGAGGGAAGGTAGAATATTATTTCTTTCTGTGAATATAATATACCTAAAGTTAATAAAAAGTGGACCTCCTTGCAGCATATTAAGTATTTCAGTGAACGTGCATTTTATGGAAATAACCCAAAATGTATTGCTCATGAAGTATAGCTGAGTGATCGTATTCAGTCTCTGCAGACACAACATACCCCTGTGCTGACAAGGTACAATGGGCAATGATCAGATTGTCCCATATATTTCTATAAGTACCTTTCTCTGATTTGTAAAACTGATTTGTTCTGATTATAAAACATAGTTATGTTTTACAGATGGTTTTGCAGTGAGATCAAAATGACTTTAAGTTAAGCTTCTTACACCCTTCTTTTCATTTCCACAAGCCTTGCAATTTATTACTCTCTGTTCATGTCACCTGCAGTTTTTCAAATGGGCTGTTCTCTAGCAAATCAGCCATATTCAAAACACCTGCAGTATATATGATGGTAAGACGCACTGCTCTCTGAAAGATGTAAATCTAACAATACCGGAAGATTAGGATAAGATTATAGAATCTCCTGCATACACAGTAATTAACTGATTGACTAGATTTACTTGAGGAGTACTTGCATTATTTGCTATGCATTCTAAACCTGGTATCAACAGCACTTCGCTGAACATGATGAAAATAATCTCAACTCTTCAATTTAATAAGATTGTGTTGAGGTTATTAAGCTTTTTTGTTGACTTTATTACAGTCTCAAGTGTGTTGCTTAGGCTTATTTACTTCTCTACAGGAAGGAAAATACAGTCTGCAAATGCAAGCACCCAGTTAATCCTTGTGTACTAAGTCAACTTGTTTTTTTTTCATTTCTAAACCATGTTTGTGTGGCAGGAGGAACTGTTCTGAGACAAAATATATCACCCTTCAGTTTTAGAAGAAGTTCATAATATCCTGTCATTTTAGGTTTTCTTCTCTCAGCTTTGCAGTGTGTCTTATTTGCACTCCTTGTCTATTGTCTGACGTCAACAGATCTATCTTGACATTTAGCAGCATAGATTGCGTGACAAAGGACCATCCTCTAGCTAAGAATAATTCTGAATTCTCATTGTGAAAAGGGAATTTGATTGTTCCAGACCTCTGTTATAAAAGAAATGCCTGGGGAAGAACAAAACAAAATAATACAAAAAGAGCCACCATCAATAAAAGAACTATTAAAAAAAAAAATAAAAAAGGGGTGAATTTTGCACGAAAACGATTGTATGCAAAATCTTAGTATAAGCTTAGTCTGATCAAATCCACTTTAAAAAGCCAAGTATTTATCAAGGAACTCTGGAATACTCTTCCATTGCTGCAGTTAGCCTATTTAGGTTCAGATCTCATGAATTCTCCCATTACACTTGGAATATTGAGAAAACATGAGCATGAAAATAATAATCCATAGTGAACTGGGGATTATGACTTCCCTATATTCAGAGCCAAGTTTTTAGGACCCAGATTAGATTTTGCCTGTGTCTGAAACCTTAAAAAGCAAGACTCAAACTCTTTCATCTACCTACTTTCTGCATTATAGCTAAGAGCAGGGTGACTATGTTTTGCCTAGCTACAGATGAAAGATCTGGAAGCCGAGGGAAATGTATGAAAATAATTCCTCAAATAGTAAACAGAAAACAATGTAGACTTTTCCCTGTCCAGGAGTTTAACCAAGTTTCCATTTATTTAGCCTGTTCTTTTTATTAAGGGTAGTCTCCTGTAAGCAAGTTCCTAGTACTTGTAAGGGGGAAATTGATCTTTTTGTTTTTTCACACTACTGTAATGTAAATTATTTTGTTCAGAAAGGAATGAAAGTCGGAAAAAATACTGAGATACTGGAGCTAATACGTTGATCACTATTACTCAAAAGGATCTGCATTTGATCCTGATTGCTCTTTAGCTGCTGCTCGACTGTACTGTCCACTAGCAAAGAAGGGAGTTTTCTCAGACGTCTATCTTGAAAGCATTGTGGTAAGTGATTCTGCTCTAAGAGTAGTGTGATTTAAATCTGTTAATCATTTGTAAACTTGAACGCTGCCTTACAAATTCTGTTAAGTATGCCTTATCTTTGTCTTATCATTGCACTCAACTGTAGGCATAAAGTTCATTATTATTAAAAAGCAAGTGTATTTATGTAATAAAATGTGTTATGAATGGTTTAGTTTTTATTCAGACTTGCTTCTAATGTGTTGCTAACAGATCTGATCAGCAGGTGAGGACCTCTTGGAGGAAACCTGATGTGAAATTAGAATTCACAGATTCAGTGGACTATGGAGGATGTACCAAATGGACTTACTAATAATCTTTTAGAGTAGATAAATCCATATTCAGTGGATTTAAACATATACATATTTAAGAGAAACTTTAAAAAGCATACAAACAAAAAGAAACACTTGCTGTTGAGCTCAAAAGAACCTTTGTGACAAGATTCGCCATTTGTGTACATGCAGTGCCGGAGGCATTACTTCATTGTAGGAGCATTTACTCACACTTTCTAGATAGCAGTTCCACAGTGATACACATCAAATTTTAGCAGTCTGTTTAGAATGAAAAGGTGGCATGTGTCAGTATTGGAATCTAATCGGAAGTATTAGTATCCATCAACTATAATGAATAGTATTATGACATATCCTGTAGTTTACATAAAGTTTGAGAGCTGATAACTTCAAAAAGCTGACATTCAGAAGCAAGAAACATTGTGTTTTAAGTTTCTTTCCTAAATAAAGACTGTTTTAGTAATGATGTCATCTGAAATTTGTAATTTGCTTAAGATGGTTTCATTTGTTACTGAACTCCTGGAAGACGTTAAGTATACACGTAGTTTTCTTGGAAGTGCTACAGATGAAAGATCTGGATGCCAAGGGAAATGTATGGAAATAATTACTCAAATTTATCCCTAAATTGTAAGTACATGGGAGCTGGCTGGTTGTACAAATGTTGCAATCAGATGGGCAAATTTTTCGCACAAATTTATAAAGTAGGCTGGTTGGCTTTTTTTTTTTTTAAAAAAAAAAGCATTCGAATTAATCATGAGTTACATAAAACAGATATTTTTGTTGGGGCAGAGAGTTTGCCATGGTTGCATTAGGGTTTTTTAATTCTCATGCTAGAGAGACATTTTACAGCTGTGCTAAAATACAGATAAGTATACAGTTTGTTACTTTCTGCTGAACTTGAAAAGCAATATAGATTCAAACCCTGACTCGGTGTCCAGGCCATGCTGTTTGGGAGATTATTGTAGTGAGCTCTGCTCAGAGTTGGAAAACACTGCTGTATCTCCATAGGGAAAGAGATAATATTTCAATCCTTTCATTCTAGGCACATGGGCTAGAAAAGCATCAAAACTAACAGAATCTGTGGAAGGCCACGATCATCTGTAGTGAGGAACTTAAGTCGTATTCTCTGAAGATGATGTAGAATTTCACATACACATAATGGTGCTTTAAAGCACCATTTTCTAACTGCAGAATGGCTCTAATGTACCAATAGTGATTTAACCCTTACTTATTAACCCAACAGGGCAAAGAATTTTCATTCTTTTTTTCTCCTGCAGAAAATAAACCCACTTGTGAATAAACTGCACTGAATTTAACTTGATGGTATGAAAATACTTTTTTCTTTCTGGTTCCTAAAACTTTTTGTGATTTAATTCAGTTTCAAATTCCATTGAACTTGTATATTCTAACTATTGGCAACGTCCTTAATCATGTGTTCTTTTTAGTTTACAAACTAAGGTGAGATAAATGTATTTATACAGTTCCTCCAAGTGGAAATGAATGGGTGGAAAAATGTTCTGTAGTATGTAGGAAACAGACTTTTAGATGAAATTTGGGAGTATATATTTTTGCCATAGGCAGAAGTCTTTACAATGCTTGTAGTTCTAAGCTATAATTATATAGTAGTCAACCATGAATTAATTAATTGTATGTATTAATATTCTGACATTTTCAAGAATATTTAATTGACCTGTGTTAACATTAGTATAAAACTACTAAAAATCATTTAAATGGTAAAACTAATACATGTTGTTTAAAATTTGTCATAAAATCAGTTTTTTTCCAAACAAATGAGAATTCAGATTTTAATGTACCCATAAAATGAGAATTCTTCCCGTGTAGAGCTGGAAGAAAATCCTCAAAATTCGTCTTCTTTATGATACTTGTGATTTATCAAATATGTCAAGTTAACGTCTACATTCTATATATGTACTCAAATATGTGCTTATAGCTGTTGTTGCTCCACACAATCTAACAGATGGCTAGATATATATTGGCCAGGTTGCAAATTCCTGAGATAATTCGTGATATGTGAACTTTTATCCAGAGGTATACTCAAGTTTCTGCTCAAAGTGGTGATGACGGGTTGACGGTTGGACAAGATGATCTTATAGGTCTTTTCAGTCTCAATGATTCTGGAAGTCTAACTAAGACCCTACTTTTTAGTAAAAATAAGAGGTTATCTGATAAATGTCAACTAGGAAATTGATACAGAAATGACTGTCCCCTTTGTATCTGATATTTTTAATCTTACATATACATACATATGTGTGTGTGTGTGTGTATATATATATGTATACATGGATGTCTGTGTTAAATAATCCCACATATCAAATAATAGCCTCTGAAAAATATCTCATGTATGTCATTTTTTGTTAATATGTGTCATATAGACAGTATTCAAAGCTACACTTAATGTAGTACATTTTATATGTGTATAAAATGAAATATTTGTTAAGGGAATAGGACTTCTGAAATCACAATTGCCTTGCTGAGAAATCAGGATATTCTCTTACATATGGACCTAGCTTATATAGTGTTAGATTTCAGTTCTGATAAAATCAGGAAAAAGTAATCACAGCTCAGATGACCGGTTCAGCAGTCTTCGTAGTCACTGTCAGTATTTTTACTGCTAATAACTGTAAATTTACAGCAAGTACGAAATGAAAGTTGTTTTCTGCAGCCTTGGGATTTTGGTGTTCTATCGTAAATTGATTGTAACCAATTGAAGAGTTGTTAACAATGCTGGCATTTAAAATTAACCCAAAATTCTACTTGCTTTTTTTTTTTTTTTTTTTTCTTTTTTCTATTTTCTTTTTTTCTTTTTTTTACTTAATCACACATTTAACTTACTTGTCATGAGTGAAAAAACGTGAAAGTGTTTATGTTTAAAAGCCACAGAATCTTAATCTCTTTTCATAGCTTGAATATATTGGCTTCACAACCATTTTTAATATATTTAATTAGGCACAAAGAATAGGATAGTGAATCTTTAAATGCTCCAGTTAACTAGAAAATGGCATCATCTTCCTTTCACTCCCCCACACTGCCTTTAATTATTCCCCTTGAATTAAAACTGTTGGCTGTAATTAATTTTTCCCTTGCAGAGGTGCCACTGTATAAAGTAGGGGAAAAGGCATGACTATTACACATAAAGTCAGTTCATCTGATAACTAATTTCTGAAGACATATGACTGAATAAAAGATTTTGCTTAAAATAGAACTGTTTTAACTGCAAGTGTGGAGAGCATTACTGAAGTTCATGGCATTTTGATTTTGAGAGGTAAAAATGGCCTTAAACCTTCATTTTCCTCATCACTCTCCCATCTCCAAAACCCACAATATTCTGTAGTAACCTTAAAAAACACAGCTGATAAAGTATACATAAGGGGTTGTGGCTGGTATTCTTAGCACAGCTTAGTATAGTTCTTAGTTTGCTGTTTGAATTAATTATTGTTTTTTATGTTTATTCAGCCCTTATGGTTTAGCCTCTACCCTTAGAATGCAGTTTGTCAGGCAAAGTAGATAATCAAAAAGAAACTGAGGACTCTAAATTAAGGATGTTAAATAAATTAAATAATTAATTTTGCAGGAGAAACAGCTCTTCTTCAGATTTTTATTTTATTGTTTTTTCCTACTGATGCAGACCTTACAATTTAAAAAAAAAAAAAATAAGTCTTCTGTAATAAAATATCACTGTACAAAATTCCACTCTAGAAATCCAATATTCCAATGCAAAATAAAATCCTTAGCAGTACTGTCATATAAACATCTACAACTCCAACATTTGTGTTTCTGATGTTGTTATAAAGTTTGTAATACAAAGTCATAGGATGAGCAACATCCCATGCTCGTCAACCAAAGACGTGTCAGCCATTGAATAGCATTGAACAGCAACGCGGTTACTTACACCTCAATAACTGCAGTCACTAAAGTGTGTTTATGGAAGGAGTTATGGACTTAAAATCATGGAATTTGCACTTGCAACTTTTTCCCAAAGCAGTGTAGTGAACCTTAAGGTCACTATGACGTTATCAAACCTGACAACACCTGTAGGAAGTAATATTTCTATAAAGGAAAGAACTTAATAAAGAATTAACAGATCTAGGGAAGAATCCATTGTTATTTCTGTTCACATTTATTTTGAGACTGTGAAATGTTCCAGTATTCTGGAGGAGAAAAAGTTTCACAAATTAAATTTTTAATTTTCGAATCGTGCTTTAGTCTTAAAATCCTACAGTCCTAACATTTTTAGAACTCGGAACAATGAAGTTGTATCTTGAAATATTTTACTTTCAAAAATATTATTCATTACTCTGAAAGGTTGAGCGTTATGTTGACACTGTTGTCTGCCTATTAAATATTTCCCTGTTAACATCAGAAATCTAATTCAAGTATTTTTGCCAGCTCAGCTGTCTAGCATTCTACTTATAAAAACAAATGATATTCCTAAAATTTTCATGATCATAGCAAAAGCTGACGTGCTTTTGCCATAGAAGCTAATGGCCACAATCTAATAATATATGAAAATACAATGTTGTGCTAATTAACCATATTTAAAATCTATATCATATTAATTCTGTGTACTTGCTGTGACTCACTCTATGATTGCATATGCTCTTTGTTTTATCCCCACATGTTCACCTAACCTGCCTGTAGAGTAATAATTCATCTTAATTTCCTTATTTGAAAATAAAAAGTGCAGTACTATCAAAATATAAATCATAGAATTGCTGAGATTGGAAAAGACCTTAAAGATCATTGAGTTCAACCACAACCTAACCCTACTACCCTAACAACCCTGTGCTAAATCACGTCCCTGAGCACCACATCCAAACGGTTTTTAAACACATCCAGGGATGGTGACTCAACCACCTCCCTGGGGAGCCTCTTCCAGTGCTTAACAACCCTTTCTGTAAAGATGTTTTCCTGACATCCAGCCTAAACTTACCCTGGTGCAACTTGAGGCCATTTCCCCTTGTCCTGTCACCTGTTACCAGTGAGAAGAGACCAACCCCGCTCTCGCTGTAAGCACCTTTCAGATACTGGAAGAGAGCAATAAGGTCTCCCTCAGCCTTCTTTATCCCAGACTAAACAGCCCCAGTTCCTTCAGTCGCTGATATTTAGCATCTGATTTCTACAAATATCTGGCATTCCAAGAGAAAGAGTAGCAATGGTATATAAGCTGAATATATATTTTCTCAAAGACAAATCTGTTCTCCAGAGTAAAAAAGATTGATGTAAAGGGCCATACAAGCCAAACTGAGCTGTCCAACAATGAGAAGTCTTGGAATTACTATTAATAATGATGCATTTGTCCCCAGAAGCATGGTGAAATTAAAATAAAGATTTAGTAATGAGTGGACATAAACAGAAAATGATAGCCTCGTGAGATCTTTGGAAGATTTCAGTACTGGTTGTAGTTGCTTTTTGATTTTGTGTGCATGTTAGTTTCTAGAGACCAGTGTTACCACCTCTTCAAATATTCCTAAATTTAAAAGCAGTATACCTAATAAGAGCAACTGTAGAAACATTATAATCATAAGCTACACCATGGTGTAAGTTGGATTTTCTGTTCTTTTGTGAAATGTCTGTGCAGTAATGTTAAAATGAAATAACATGTCAAATACTTCTTGGTCATCAATACTTCTCATGCATGGTTGACTGTAAAGGGAGATTTTCTCCTGCGAAGGTATATGATGTAGCATATTATTTTGGCTGAGGTAATATAAAATAAATCGGTTAGATTTGAAAGCCAAAAGATAAATTTGGCTTTGAAGCACTGCTAACACACACACACACACACAAAGATGTCATAATAATTTAGCAAATGGAGAATTAAAAATGAAAGAATATTTTTTATGATAACATAGATCTTGTGTTTTTTTTTTATCATAATTTTATAACAGTACTTGGATGATGTTACTGTGGAGAAGGGGCAGAGACTTGGTTGTATTTCAAGCAATGATTATAATTGAAGCTATGTGGAGACTTTGCTTTTGGCTATTCAGATCTACTGGGAGGTGACACAGAAGTACAAGATTCTTGCTGATAACTTAATTAATCTTAACTTTTGGGTGCTAGGAGGTAATGCTGCTACTGAGTTCAAGTTGGCTTTACATGTTGTAATTGCTTGTCTTTACTTTCTCTTTTGAAGTAATATTCATCACGTGTCTGTATTTTGGGAGTGCATAATAATGAGTAAGGTTCTGATGCAAGATTTTAGAATGTAGGGGAATTTTTAATATTACATCTGTATTTTCTCTATATTTTAGTTATCATATGTATCATCTCGTAGGCAATAAAAAAAACTTGGATAATGATTTCTTACAGAAAGGAATCATAGAATTGCAGAGGTTGGAAGGCACTGAGTCCAACCCCCTGCTTAAGTAGGTTCCTTAAAATAGGTCACACAGGTAGGTGTCCATCTGGGTCTTGACTATTTCCAGAGAAGAAATCTCCATATCCTCTATGTGAAACCTTTTCCAGTGCTCCGTCACCCTTACTGTAAATTAGTTCTTCCACATATTAGTAAAGAATTTTCTGTGTTCAAGTTTTAGGATATTGCTCCTTGTTCCATTACTACGCACCACAGAGAAGAGCATGGCCTCATCCATTTGCCTTTCAGTTCCCTTCAGATATTCATAAACATAAATCAGATCCCCTCCCAGCCTTCTTTTCCCCAGGCTGAACAGACTCAGGTTACTCAGCCTTTCCTCATACAGGGGATGCTCCAAGCCCTCTGTTATCTTTGTGGCCCTCCTCTGGATTCTTTGTTTATCCATTACTCCATTACTGTTGTTGTTGCTGTTTGTTTTTTTTCATCATTGGCCATGGTATTTCCTCTTTCAGGATTCTTCTTATTTTGCATCATTTCCCAGAAGAATTACAAGAATGGGAAAGTGACAGAGGAAAAAAAAAGTGGAAGTAGCTATTGTGGGAAAATGTATAAGTAATGTTATTTAACTACCTGAGGAATAGAAAAATGACAAGTAGTCTATGTATCAAAAGGCCTTTTTTTCTTACACTATCCCAAATCCTGTAGTGATGACAGATTTCAGAATAGAGTGGAAGTGCTTATTTCAGCAGTAAAAGAGTTATTATTGGTATTTTGTTCCCTATGGAAGTACAATAAAAATAATAGGTATTATTAGGTGACATAAAAAATATGCCAAGATAGAAAATGTGCATAAGAATCATAGAATCTTTCATAGAATCATAGAATCAAAGGGAAATTAATTTCTGCCCATTTTATGTTTTTGTCTATAGCATTTGAAATATTTTGATAATTGTAATGAAAAAGAAAAAAAAAACTTCAAGGTATTACAATTTGGTTTTGAGTCCTTTTTTTTTAAAAAAAAAAACATCAGTGACAATATCTCACAGTGAATTTTCTGGTACAGTTTATTGTCTTTTGCATTGACACACCAGAAATGGAGGCCTCTGGATAATATTTTCCATTATTTTCTTATCTGTTCTGCTTCAAGTTTTAACAGTCTTCCCACAAATGACAACATTCTCGCTCTGTTTTATACAGTATTACTGTTGCATTCATTTTGTTGTCATTGTTAGCACAGTGCAGCAATGTGAAGTAGGGAATCAAGGTCTGAACTGGAATTGCAGCTGCTTACAAAATGGTGTTCCTTCCAGTTGGCTTTGCCAGTTTTATACATTTTGCTACTTGTGTTTAGATTTTTTTGCCTGATTTACATCAAGAAATCATTAACAATTAGAAAGGTTATTACATTTTCTAAAAAGTTACTGATAAATTTTCATGCTGTTTTCTACATATCTCAGATAATTAGTAGGTTGCCACTCATTTATATGTATATCACTGGACATAAGTGCAATTTCTTAATGGTTTGGTCCTTTTCAACTATCACAACGTGAATGCAGTGGTAAATTAGTAAATAGTCATAAAAATTAAGACCCACAGTAACATGTGGAGGAAACATATATTTCAAGTATATTTCAAGTTACCTATGAATGTTTGCCACTGACTTAGTAAACTGTGATTTGTTAATGCAAATGTACCTTTCAGTTTCAGTTAGGCTGGGTCTGTTCAATCAATAATAAAATGAAAAGCAAGGACTTTTTGTTCTCTCTTGAATTTTATTTTATTTTATTTTATTTTTAATGAGAGGCAAATTACTGTAAAAGACAGATCCAAATTTAAAACAAACAGTATTTTTGTTTACTGTTATTTACAATAATTTCCCTCCCCCCTAAAAAACCTGCTTTTGTTTTGTTTTGTTTAATCAGTTTGATTGCCTTCAAAACTTTCCTTGATAAATCTCCTCCTTTCTCAAGAAGAAGTTCTCACTAACTCCAGCTTTTCTTAGATTTCTGAACTTCCCAGAGTCAGCTATTCCAGCTGCAATTGTTGGCAGTGCAAGTGAAAAACAAGACATATCAGGGTGCAGCAATAGGAGTTGCTCTGCTTTTGGGTTTGTACTTAGGTTCATCATTCCATACACCAACTTTCTGCTTCTGATTTGTATCTCACAATTAGCTCTAGTGCTGTTCTTACTGTCTTCTTTTATGGGCAGCTGTGGTTCAGTTGCATATAGTTCTGTGCCTGGGTTTGATACAAGTCTTTATACTGGAAAAGAGTTGCAGTAATGAACTGAGTTAGTAGTAGGAATTGAAAAATGATTTTGGCTTTAATCTTCAACATAAGTGCTAGAGAAGTTGCTTTTAAACCTTTTCTAATCACTTTTAATCTAGCCTGGGTTGAATTCAATGAGATTCATTATAAAGCAGAAGAGTTTAAATAAATCCAGATTAAAGTATTTCAGAGTTGCTCCAACTGCAGTTATTTTGAACCTTTTAATTGCTTGCATGTTCTCCTTTACCTAATTACATTGCATTAAATAATTTGTGATTTCTTTATTTTGCCTAAATACATCAAAAGATGAATTACTGGAGAACGTTGCCCATGAATATAATGAATTCATGAGCACTGTGAGTGGTTAATAGCTTTACAAATCACACTGAGAAAACCCAGAATTTATTTCAACACCTCATTGGTTATCATTGCTAAGCCAGCAGTTCCCATACTTCTGGGGCTTTTTTTTTTCTTCTGTTAGCTAAACTAGTACCAGAACTACTTTATTAATAAATATGGTTTTGCATGAGTGTATTTATTATCTAGACAAAAATAGATGCGTGGTGCATGTGTGTTTCAGAATTGCATCCTGTGTGCTTATGTATTATATCATCCTTTCTTGTTTGCAAAACTACTAGAAATGTTGCAGAAACTTGGAAGTGCTTCTTCAGCAAAATGACATACAGAAAGATGCAGGTACTCTCACTTCTTGAAAAGAAAATATTATGATGGATGACACAGTGACTTAACAAATTTAATGAATAAAAAGAAAGCAAACTAATGGAGTTTTTGACAAGCATCTGCGCACACAATTAATTTATCTGGAGACCTTCATCTGGCTGCTTATGGGCAGAAATCCAGTGCAAGATAAAATGGGTGAATAGAGAAGCTGCCATGTTTCTGGTGTGCAAACAAAGTTGTGAATTGCTTTTTTAACTCAGGATACTCACATGTGGAATTTGTGTCACTCACCCTGAGCAGTAGTCATCTTCGTGAGACCCAAGGGTGGGGAATTTGACTAAGGAAGGGTCTTTCACCCAGTGTAAGGTGTTTCACCTACCCTGCTCTCAAGTGGACTTTCCAGCCAATTGCAGCTGGGAACAAAGAGGATTTAATCTGTGTTAAAGTCTCCTGGTCTTCACCCCAGCCAGGTAGTGTGCAAAAGCGTAGGCAGGCAATGCTGCTCCATTTTATTCTCATTTGTGCATAGCATGAGGCATGATGTTTGCTGAGTAGCACATGGAAACCTAGTGGGAAGAGAATCACAGATCAGATGAATGAAAGCGGTGCTGCAGTGAGGAAAAGGAGAATTTAAATGTATTCTTCTGGAACATCTTTATGTATGGCTGCATTGAGATCCATTTGAAACAGCTCAGTAGTCACTAAGACACGGTGATCTGTGATTGTTGTCCATTATAGATTTATATTCTGGGTGTCATAAAGCAAATTTTAACACCTATTTTAACAATTTTTTTTTTTTTTTTAACTTCTTGTATGTTAATTCTGTATCTTGAATGGGCCAACAAATCTGTAAGAGAAACAGTTGCATATACTTCAGTGTTATCATCCTCAAGAATATTCAAAGAAATATCTCAAACTCCTAGTAGGCACTAGGAGACAGAGCTGTGAAGTTCCTGTTCCTTTTGCATCTTCATTAGTCTGAAATCTGGAAATACTTTTTATTCACGACTAAGGATGTGAGTAATTGTAATATAGCAAGTAGTTAAATATGAGGTAAGGCCAACGAGTGTAGCATGCAGAAGGACAAACACTTTTCTGGGCACATATCTGGCACTCAGCACCTTCCTGTGTAGTGGATGTATTAGTTGCAGAGATGAAGGATTGAAACATGAACAGATGCAGTTTGTCATTAAGTAGCTGGTAAATCTGATGATCTGTTTTCATCCATGTTTCCTAATAGACAGGGAGGCTTTTCTTGCCTCTTCACTGATTCAGGTTTTTTTTCGATGAAGTTGTGTGACAACAAAAGTTAACTTTCTCACATGCAAGTACTAAATTAGATTCTGTATTCATCATTCATTTCTCATTCACATGAGAAAATGCTTAATATTTTTTACTCATATAATTTGAATGCAAATGACTCCTGAGCTTTAAATGAATCATGTGCTTTACTAAGTAAGTGCCAAAACAGAGATCAGGGCTTGAGAGCTGGGAGGAAGCTCTTCTGTTAGAATCATGTTAGTACTGCCTTCTTGTCATGGTTTCAGGACTGGCTAATATGGAGTACTACATTGTGAAATAAATTTTAATTGCCTTCTTTACAGCATGGCAAATTTGTGAATTAAACATAAATCATGTAAAACATTTCTATGAGGCTAGAAGCTGTGGACAGTAGGTAGACTAGATGGACTGTATACTAAATGTAGAAAACAGCATTCAATTAAGTGAAAATTAAATTTTTAAGAAATACGATGATCATTTATAGAAATGTGATTAACTCATTGCTTTTAATACTTTCTACTGGGAAAAAAAAACAACAAAAAAACAAAAAACAAAGAACTCAATACAGTTAGAGCAAATGAAGCTAAATTACTTTGTATTTAAGGTTTTGTTAATGCATTGTGAGACCTCATTAACTGGACAGTTTTTTTTAATTGTGCTCACCTCTAACCTATTTTAAAAAGATTTAAAAAATTAAAAAAACGTGTTTTTACACTGAAAATACTTGTTTTGACCACATAATTATTATTATTTTTTTTAATATTAGGAAAAGGGTATGACAGTCGGTGTGAAAAGAAAAATATTTCTTAAAAGTTAAATTATTGTTAGATATTTTAATATATATTTTTTATATTGAAAAGTGGTTGGCTTTGATGAAGAGTGGAAATACAACAATCTCAAAACACATAGTTTAAATGATTATAAAAAAATGAATTTATTTGACTGTCTGAACACAGTCTCTACCACATTACCTTAGGACTGCAGTGCACATTACTGATACCAGTCTAAATTCATAAAGGAGGTCTGTATTCAAATACCACAGTGAACCATTCCATCTCATGTTTATATGTTTATTCTCATCATCATGTTTTTATGATTTCTCCTGAAAAGTAGGAAGTCATGGTGGCCTTTGGCAACTTAGTGATGCAGTCCAGTAATAATGGGTAAGATATCCCTTCATTAGGGATACTGAGTCTTGGGGATGAGCTAGAAAATAATTGAGACATTTAAGAAATTAACCATAGAAAAAGTGCTGGTTTAAGATCTGCCATGCCACTAATTTAGGGACAGAAATGAAGGCATTGAGACATGAAGAGTATATGAGACTGTTGAGAGCTGGAGGTCACACATAAAAAGGATTTAAGAGAACAGAAAGCACCCCAGAATGTATAATATGTGGGAAGAGGGCCCCAAATGGGAAGCATTGGTGAGAAATAATGGGAAGGGATAGGTGATTTCAGAATTATCTTTCACCAGTAGGAGAGTAAGAGAGGAACTAGAAAGGGAAGCAAATAAGTGTCTGGTGCCTTTCATAGTGAAAAGAATGCCTACATGATGCAGAAGTAACCTTTCCAGCACTCTAGGATACTCAGTTTTTTTGCACAGTTTCCTCTGAGAATTAAAGAACATCTCTAACAGATGGTTTGGCATTAGTTAAGGCATGTAGCTTTACCACCAAGTAAGAAAGAGGTACTCCAGCCTTGTGTTGGTGAAGACTTCATCAGAGCCAGCTGCTAATTAGTATTTTCATTTCAACTGAAGCTTCTCTGGACATGGCTGATTTCCAAGCTGATGGACTAATGCCCTTCCTTACCTTCACTACACCTCACCGTACTGTATTCTTTCTTTGGTTGCAGCTTTTATGATCATCTGATAGCACTGTTAGCAAATGGTAAGCAGTAACTAAATAAAAAGTTTCTTTTTTTTTTTTTTTCCTCCCTTACTGTGTTAATTTTTTTCTGTTACACTGAGAGAAACTGGCTTTTTGCTTGACAGAAATGCTCCAGAACTCTTTCAGAATGTGGATGTTGAGAGAAAGTAAGAGATCAACTGGATTTTTCCCCTTTCGCTGGCAGTGAGCCATTTGTTCTGAATCCATCCTATGGGACTGTATCCATAGGCAAATGGAACAGGTTCTATATCAGAGAGTTATCTGAATGCCAGGTGGACCCCTCCATGCTTGTTACTAGCTGCAAAGAAGGGAGTTTGTTAGCTGTTAGCTGTATGGATCATTTACTCTTGACCTTGGCAGTAGAATTTTTTGCCAATTTTCAACTATAGCCATCGAACAAATGTATCTGCTTCATTGCTTCTCACTCCTTGATAATACACGAATCTCAAAGGTATGATGGATGCCCTTAGTTTTTCCAGCAGTTGTCTATTTCTTTCTATTCCAATATGATAAACACTTTTATTTTGCAAATTTACATCCATTTGAGTTCTGCAGGTGTTTTTGCTGTATGCCCTATTGCGTATCTGGATCGGAGATAATACAATTGCTCTCGATGGTCAAAAAGATAGCTTAGTGCATGTGATGTGGTCAATTTGTTACTGCTGTAGGCGCTCACTCACAGCTGTGTGATTGCTGTGCTTTTTTGTTTGAATAGATGGGATGGTATATACCATTTTACTGCTTATTATTTTCTGTGACAAATAGCATGAAGGTTTACTTAATTTAATTTCCATTAAAGAGGGACAATGTCAAGGTTGCGTAGTCTTGAAATGATCCCATTTTGAAAGCTGTCCTGTACTGTACACATTTGCTTTTTTCCACAGGTGAGCTCAAATAGAACTCTGCCTTAAGAATCTCATTTCTACCTTTATTACCGGTTCTCCTGAAAGCCTCCAAGATTACTGTTATCCTAAATGCATTTTTTTTTATTACAACGGCAGCATTTATAAATGCACAAAACATCTTACATACACGCTTAGTGGCATGGCAGTGCAAGTCTTTATCATTTCTATTTCTTTTTTGTGTGATTGGTTTATGCTACCACCCAATCCTTTTTATAGCTAAAGGGAGTGTTTTGCTATTCATGTCTTTTTCTTTTTTTTTTCCTCCTCTCTATTTGAAATTGCCTAAAAGAGAAACTTTGCAACTATGTGTTCGTGGTTGGAGACCAATAATAGGTCAAGAGCAGTGTAGGAAAATCATAACTTCTTTGCAACACTCAGATCTCAATGATAGCTTAACTTCTGGGAATGATGCAGGTGTATAAAATGCTGTCATCAGGATAGGTGCTTGTGAATGTTACCTTCAGCTTCAGGCTGGCAGTGAAAGCTTCAAGCCAAGCTCTCCTCACAGAAAGCTCCACAGCCAGACCCTCAGAAGTATGTGAGTGGAAAATGGCAGCTAGGCAGGGGCTTTTTGGGGTGTGTGGCTGGCAGGGATTGAACTGCTGTGAAAAGTGCTCTTGGTAACTGTATCTCCAGGGCAGGTGAAAAGGAGATGTGTAACACTGTGAGAAATAGTTTCAGAAAAAGAAAGCAGCAGAAGAAAATTAAAACAAACAAGCAAACAAAAAAAAAGCCACAACAAAACAATAACAAAAGAGATAAGCTGCTTGTAACTTGCCCAAGTTCTGATAAAAGTCTTCTGATTAAAGTCTGATAATGCAATACAGCCTAGAAATTTTCAGCAAAATTAAGGTTGAGTGTGGAATTAGGTGTTTTTTCTCAACTTGTCTCCAAAATCTTCATATTTTACATGGACGATTTTGAATAATTTTAGTAGTTGTGTTCCTCTAAAGCTGTTGAAGGCAATATGTAGGCCTCAGAATCAACTAGAAATAATTAAATCTGAATAAATGAAAGACATGCCTTCTGTATGAAAATCAGTCTTATGTAACATTATATTATATTGAAATTTGGATTGTGAAGTTTCAACAGTTCCCATCAAAAATACATTTGCTGTCAAGACATCATTATCTGTTTTCTAAGGGAAATCTGATGATGCTTTGACTTCTGGAATTATGATTTTATGCTCTTTCTTTTTGTTTTGCTTATTGCTCTGCTGGTGAAGAGTTCATCTGACCTAGAAAGATGTCGTCATTTTAGTTTCTGTTGGCACTTACTCAGTGCTCACATACACCGGAACGGCCACAGTTTCAAAAGAAAACTTACTTCAGATGTGAAGACTGCAGGAAAAAGGCGGGAAAAGAAAAAACAATGACTTTTGTTGCAGTAATCCCAAAAAGCATTTCAAGAAACTCTAGTGGTTTCACTGGGGTCAGGATTCCTCCAGGATCTTCATTTGCAGGTTCTACTCAGAAGTGAGACGGGTCAGGGAGACTTTCTTCCTTCCCACCCTTTTTCCCATCACTTCTCTCATCCAAGCAGCAGCACGTAGAAACCTGGGGAGGAGTTGAACAGTGAAACAAACAAATACAGAGAGCCATGTTAATGTTTTTCCCAACCAGAATATCAGTGCTTTTGTTGTTCTGTGTTCTAGATTCTATCATAACATTGACTTAAACCTTTTGTTTTTAACATCTGGAATAAAAGATCTCTTTTTAGAACTGTACGCATTTATCTCACATTTATATCATTTATACTTCCTCTTTCACGATGACATATAGCCTAAAATTGTGAGGTGGCCCATGGAAAAATGAATGGATACACCCCTCTATTTCTTTCTCTTTTTCCTGTCCTAATTAATGGTGAAGCTTCACAACGTGGCAGAGCTGATTAACAAATCACTGCTGTCAAAGGTCTCCAGTTTCTCTTTCATATCCACCACCAAATGCCTTTTGACACCACACTCCATACTGTTGTTTTTTCCCTTGCTGTGATTTTGGTGCTCATTTCATTGCACAGTTGATTGATTTATCTTGCTAAACTGTTGGGCAGTTAGCCTGACAAAGAGGCAAATGGCTTCATGGAAGAATCAGAGCTCCATTTGGTCATCCAAGTGGTGAGAGCTGGTGCTTGTGGCATCACAAGTCTATAGGGTGCCTTTGTGAGCATCTGGAATATCTGAAATACATTGAATGCAGTTATCTCAGGGAAACATCTGCATGTGTATTCTTTTTCATTGGTGTCATTTATCCTTCTGGAAGTTTCAGACAATTCCAGTTTTTTTGGTTTTTGTTTTTTTGTTTTTTTTAGAAAAGACGAATTTTCTATCCAGTAAATCACACGCTATGTGTCTTTTTTGAATGGTTTCTATTTAGCAAAGAAGGCAAGAATGTACTATGAAAATAGCAACATGCATTAAATGCTTGGCAAGACAGCAGTTGAATTAGTAAAGTAGGCAAATAGTCTGTTTGGTGCGACATCAAATAAGAAAGACTAAATAGGCATTAGCTTACAGATAGATAGAAAAACTGCACTTTTTTTTTCACCTGTGAATATAATAAATCAATGCTAGGACCATTTAATCATAGAGCTGTATTAATTGCTTATTAGCATTTTGCATGGGATAGATTTACAAAGTGATTTGGCTGCAGTGACCATTTTCTATTTGGTACTTGTTTATTCTATGTCTGTACTACACTGTACTGTTGTATTGTCAGATTTTCAAGGCAAGGACTTCTTGTTTGCACACCTTTTCCCACTACTCTGTGCTGTGCAAGCTAAGATTATTCCAGATGTATAAGTCGCAGTTGGCTCTGTGTGTACGTGTGCATGAGATGAAGAAAGGAGGGGAGAAGGACAGTGGGAAGAAGAGAGAAGGAAAGAAATGTTGCCCTCAACCAGTAAGTGAAAAACAGCAGGGTTCCCAAAAATAGTGTGCTGAAAGTTCTGCTACCTGGATTGGCAATATGGAAATTGGGTTCATTATTTATCATAGTCTGCTGGTGGCTAAGTTTTCATTTGGAAAAGAGACTGCAGGTTTGGAGCTACATAAAAACTGAATGTTTTATAATACTATGTGCAGAAAAGGAATAAAAAGAAATTTAAATATAAAAAATTCATAAACAACATGACTGTGCCTGCCAAATTGGAAAATTTTTTAGTCCAGTAGAGAAAGAATATTTAAACCTACATGCTGCCTTTAGTTAGTCCCAAAGCCTTTGCCCCAAACCTGTGAATCAGATTAAGTGCTAACTAAATGAATACCATCACACAACTGCTGATTAAAGGCTACTCTAATTTTGCAGACATTTTGAGAGTCCTTTTCTCTAGGGGCAGAATATGAAGCATTAATAGTTCATTGCAGGTTTGTGTTGTGGTTTAACCCTGCCGTGGATGAGTGCCATACACACATTTGCTCACTCCCCTCCATTTTCCCAGTGGAATGGGGAGGTAATTAAAAAACCCACAAAGTAGAATGTGTGCATTGAGACAAAACTGTTCACTAAGATGAAGAAAAGAATAATAGTTATGACAAACATATGTATATTTTATTTACATGGAGAGTAGGTACACCTTGTACATTGGCATGTATGAAGTGCTTGTTATTGATGTAACAATGTTTATTTGAATAAATCACATATGGATACAAGGAAATTAGTGTTGCATCAGCTGAAAAGCGCTTGAGTTCTCTGGTGTTCTAGTATTGAGGAGACAGCTATATAGCTGAGGACACGGCTTAAGAAAACATTAACAGGCAAAGGCATAATGAAAATTCAAATAACATTATTGCACGTGGAAGTAGCTGCCATTAATCAATATCTTCCCTGTATGCAGGACTTCTTTTACTGCTTTTATGCAGCTTTCAATTTAGCAGTTTTATATCTACGGGTATGAACGCTGCTCACCAAGAGGTAGGCATTGCTTTTTGCTACAGCCCTGTTGTTGCAGTGGGGTCATTTTGGGGTCTTGCACAAGTACAAGCACTTCTCACAAGAGCGATGGGCAGGCAGGTCAAGGTGGATGAGCTGTTACATCTCACTGCTCTTCCAATTGCAGGCCACCTGCAGAGGACACAATAATTAAGTGTGTTTAAGTGAAAAAGAAGTGAGGTGAGTGAAGCACATGGGAATAGGTAGAGGGTGGCATCCCTCTTTCATATCTTGACCCACAGGCTCAGAAATGAAGAAGTTACCAAGAGGGCCAGGGTGTACAAGCTGCCCATTATGCAGCTGACAGAGCCAATGTTCGTGTCCTTGAAATAAATATCACAAAGCACTGGCAGCTGTTTTTCTTCTGCCAGTCAGTTCCCAAAGACCTCTCTGACTTGCCACCCCCAGGGGAATTTATATTGTCTTTCCAATTGTCTTTTCTGCTGGCTTCCCATTCTGTATTCATTCTTGGATTTTTGCCATTGCCTCAACTGTACCCCATAGAAAGCATTAAGGATACTTTAATGTGATGGTGAGTCATCACATTAGAATATTTGTCGTGTTCTTCTGTTCCTATGAGAGAGAAAAAAAAAAAATTAGAAAATATTTTCTCATAGTTCATTTCACTCTTGGCTGGGTGAGGAGCTGGCTGGAGGGCCAGGCACAGAGAGTGGTGGTGAATGGAGTCAAATCCAGCTGGCGACCGGTCGTGAGTGGTGTTCCCCAGGGGTCGGTGCTGGGGCCTGTCCTCTTCAATATCTTCATTGATGACCTCGATGTGGGCATCGAGTGCACCCTCAGTAAGTTTGCAGATGACACCAAATTGGCTGGAAGTGTGGATCTGCCTGGGGGTAGCGAGGCCCTACAGAGGGATCTGGACAGGCTGGAGAGCTGGGCTGAAGCCAATGGGATGAGTTTCAACAAGGCCAAATGCCGGGTCCTGCACTTCGGCCACAACAACCCCAGGCGACGCTACAGGCTTGGGGCGGTGTGGCTGGAGGACTGCGTAGAGGAAATGGACCTGGGGGTATTGATTGATGCTCGGCTGAACAGGAGCCGACAGTGTGCCCAGGTGGCCAAGAAGGCCAATGGCATCCTGGCTTGCATCAGAAACAGCGTTGCAAGCAGGAGCAGAGAGGTGATTGTTCCCCTATATGCAGCACTAGTGAGGCTGCACCTCAAGTACTGTGTCCAGTTTTGGGCCCCTCACTGCAAGAAAGATATTGAGGCCCTGGAACGTGTTCAAAGGAGGGCAACAAAGCTGGTGAGGGGTCTGGAGCACAGGCCATATGAGGAGAGGCTGAAGGAGCTGGGAATGTTCAGCCTGGAGAAGAGGAGGCTCAGGGGAGACCTCATTGCTCTCTATAACTTCCTGAAGGGAGGTTGCAGTGAGCTGGGGGTCGGCCTCTTCTCTCGTGTCATTAGTGATAGGACCAGGGGGAATGGCTTCAAGCTACGGCAGGGGAGATTCAGGCTGGACATGAGGAAGTATTACTTTTCAGAAAGGGTGGTCAGGCACTGGAATGGATGCCCAGGGAGGTGGTGGAGTCACCGAGCCTGCGGGTGTTTAAGGAAAGGCTGGATGTTGTGTTGAGGGACATGGTTTAGTGGGAGCTATTGGGAATATGTGAACGGTTGGACTGGATGATCTTGAAGGTCTTTTCCAACCTTGGTGATTCTATGATTCTATGATTCTATGATTCTTTTAAGGTGAATCTTGAGCTAAGATTTATTTAGCAACAATTTGGTAAAATTTCTAAGATTTTTTAATGAACAGTTTCACTGGTCATAGTAACACGATGGTTTTATTTCTGTGTATTTCAACTAAGACTGGGTTATAATAAAGGAAGCAGAACTGATCTGTATGGCTAGAACAGGTCTCAAGAGGACATTATTAAAATGTAAATGAGAAGACTATTAGGTATATTTTTTTTTTAATCTGTGTGTATAGAAGAACATTGACATTGCAAACACAGAAGGAAGCAACTCTATAAATGTCAGACATAAGTGCATCACTAATCTAAGTCCTCCTCTCCTTTCCCTCCCTTTCTTTTCTGCCTTTATGAGTCTTAGCATGGAACAGAAGTTGACTTATTTTACTGTGATAATAAACGTCTGACAAGGAACCTCCTGACCCTTATGTTTTTATTTAACCTGTGAGTGGATGAGTAATCTCTTCCAGTGGCCTCCTCCTCTTCAGGAGAACTTCAGCCCCAGCTTATGGAGGAAGAACTGAAATGTGTTAATTTCAGTTCTGAATCCCCCAGAGCAAGTGAAGTTGACAGAAGGCATTCTCATTTGATGGCCTTCCCCACAAATGCTCTGCTAACTGCTTGTTTTCTTATGTATATATAGTTGCATACATTTTTAGGAAGCCTACTGCTAGGTCAACTTTGATACATGGAAAAGTTCTTCTTTCCCATATGCAGTTATTTCACTTCACATCGTTCTGTATGTGGTGATTCTTTCTATATAATGAGCTCAACAAGAAATATTTCAGTGCAGAAATGAATAAAATGCCTTTACTTTTCTGTAATTATGAGCATATAACTTTAACATACTTCTTTAAGAACAGATGGGTGTCACACTTATATTACTCACAATTTACTGTCATTTACAAATAAAGAAGCCACTCATCTGTAGCTTTGATACTGCAAAGCATGTATTTCCACAGATTGATTCTCTGTTTATATGGCAAATGTTAACAGTGCCTATTACAGTAGTTTTCAAAAAAAGGAGTGTGTTGATCTCAGTGGACCAGCTTAAGTTGTTTGCATGCTTAAATCAATTTTATTTTATATTATTTTATTTTTTACATCTGAAACTTTACTGAAATGGTGCTCAACAAATTGTACAACGGGTGCTCCAAAAGTGTTGCCTCATATTTTATGATGTTGGTGCATGATGTCAGAGGCAGTTGTTGAGTGTATGGCAGGAGAGGTTGAACCTTCCCAATAACATTCCCAGACATGTTGTTGCTGTATGACAGTTGGGAGCTGAAGGGCAGTCTGACAAGAAGACATCTGACACGGAAGTGTGTATGGAGCAAAGGGTCAAAGTGCAGAAAAAATGGCACCCATTGACATTCACTGATACTTACTAAACTTTTATGGAGACTTAGCCAGTGGATGTGAGCTCTGTGACGGATAGGTGGTGTGTTTAATCAGTGGCAGCAGCAAAAGTATTCACCTTTTGTGGTGCAGACTGTTATGAGTGCATCATGTAGGCTCTTGTTCATTGCTGGTGAAAAATGCATAACTAATGGTGGTGGCTGTGCTGGAAGCATTTGGTAGCTGAGAATTTATCAAATACTGTTATTGTTCTCTTTGTGTATTTGTACTTTTCATGAAAATGCATAGGGTACTTTTACTTTTGGAGAGACCTACATAAATATTGTTCTTCAGTGGAGCTGCAGCAATGGAAGTGATGTTGCCTACAGTCTTAGCAGGGTTAAAGGTCCTGGTTTATTGAGACCTTGAAGAGAAGTTCATTTTAGCACATTCATCAAGGTGTCTGCAAATGTGCATCATGAATGTCCTCAGAACATCCTAACAAGATGCAGGTTGACATCCACCTAGCACAGCCTGACATCAGGGAGATTCAGAATCCTCCCTTTGCCTCACGGCACTTGTTCCCGCTTCACCTTCATGTAGGTTCCATCCATCTCTGCACGCAAAGCACCTGCTGGCTGCTTGCAGAGCTTGTGTAGTGAGCTAACACAGGAGCTGCTCATTTGCCTTGGGATTCATCCCCACCAGAACTTGATGAAACTTGCTAAAAATCATCGTTTGTCCTTACTTCTCACTGGTGATTGGTAAGACAGTTCTGTGAAGGCTTGAGAGAACAGCACCATACAAAACCAGGAATAATGGAGACTGTTATCAGGATTTAGAAAAAAAACAGACAAAATATAGCTTTTTTCTTTAGCTTTTTTTTTTTTTCTTTTCTGATTTGTTGGGAAACAGAGAAAGTCTTTACCTTACATCTTCCTCTTCTGCACTCCATTTTGTTCTCTCTAATGCCTCTATCTGTGAGCTCAGTTGTAGTCACTAAGATCTCCAGTGAGCAGGTATATGATGATGTAAGAACTTTACAGTGTGTTGAAGTTCAGGCTAAAATGTATGTAACTATGGTAGCTTGTTAGGACAACATACAGGCGCTTGTTACAAGATGGGAAGTGCGATATACACCTTCAGGCAATAGCCCGCATTTGCAGTGGGTTGGGTATTGGATGACACTGTACCAAAAGCAGCAACGTTTTTTGTGGGTTTCTTTTTGCTGTGTAATCATAATGCTGATGTTTGCCTAGTAAGGGAAGATCTTTGTTTCAATCCTGTGTGACAGAATCACTTCAGATTTCTTGTCTGATTTTATTTTTCTCTGTCAAATTAGATGGCCTGAGGGCCATAAAAGCTGCAGGGTAATGGACTGCCAAGTGGTGCCTGCCTGTTATTAGAAAATAATGGAGTTATGTCAATTAATGCATCCCACAACTCGTATTCCCATGTGACTCCCTTTTTAAAATTTTCTTCCAATGACAAAGTCACAAAAAAATAAGATCTCAATGCAGTGAACACTGAATCATATTCCTCTCTTTCAGTATATACTAGATGGGAACAACATGTGTATTCCCTAACCTTGGACTTTTTATGTTTTTAAATTTTAAGTCATCTCCCATGTTTAGGCAGTGAGTTGGCTCAGGTTTTATTATGGCCAGTGTTGCAGATGGATTCTGTGGAAATATGGTGCCATAGAATTAGAGTAACTGCTAGAATAGCTACAGCACACCATGATGTCTGCAGGATTGAATCAGGTTTTGCAGTCAAGGTCCACTTCCTCCTAATTACCTTTCAGGGTTTTTTTTCATCTCATATTAAACACAATTGCTTGTACACAATAACGTCTGTGAATCTGGTTATTAACTTACTCTAGGAGCTTCACTGAATCTATAATACCCCCTTTCTTGGGTAAACCTTTGCCTGTGTTGATTGCTAACCTTTTCATAGCCTAAGTTAGATGTTGAATATTATAAGCCAAAAGAACATACTGCAATGTTTGGGCTTATTTTTCCGAATGAGGTAATCCTTTACTTGACAATGAGATAAGGACTGAACTTTGCTGTCTTCAAAAGAGATTCAGATTTACTGCTTCTTTTGTGAGAGTACTGAAGAATCAGTATTATCAGCAAGGCCTGTTCTGATAAAGCACAGTTTGCAACCTTTCAGTGAGATTTATTATCTTTCTGTCTGTTTGTTTATGTAATATTTGTTTATCCAGGCATTTTAAGGTCATCTGTATTACAGTGCATTGAGTATCCTACCAATAGCTTGGATGTAACTTTTGTCAGTCCTCTGTTGTTATTTACAGTTAATTAGGATGGACTTATCAAACTGTTCATGCAAAATTTAAGAAGATATTATCATAGTGTTGGTTTATTCTCCTCCTTCATTTGATAAATGTTACTGTCATGGCTCAATAAGGTGCAAACAGCAGTCTGTTAATTTTGGCTGTTTGCATTTGTTGAGAATGCTTGGCTTACCCTCCCAAATGTCCACCTAGCGTCACTTAATTTATTTACATCCATTAATCTTTTGCATGATTCTGTGATCAACCTTGTGGCCATCACTAACACTGGTTGGACACTTAGTTGAATTCAAAATCTGTTATTGTCTTCAAGAGAAAAAAAAAATCTAACTTAAGTTTCATTTTTCAATTAACTTGTCAGAGAAAAGATAGCAATAGATGGATAGATTCAATGGGAATAAGTGAACGTTGGCATGATCATACTGTCATTATTTTATGACATTTACTCCTGATGAATGTTTTATATATACAGGGATCTAAATGCTCTCAATTTGATGAAGAGATATTTACATGCTAATTTTCACTTTAAAAAACTACATGAATTAAGCTGAGATAAAAAACATAGTGACTTTTTAATACATTTCAATTAACTCCATTGTTAATAGTAATTCATATGAAAATGTTGGTTTTGGGACTGTCTAAGTTGCAAATGTAAATATCAATATTTGTGTAATAGTCTCACAAATGATGTTAATTTGTAGAGCTTTGCAGCTCATTTGGCGGAAAGATTTTCATGTTAAATGTTAGTGACTTAGTTGTTTTCCTTTCTATTAGATGAAAAATAATACATTTCCTTATATTTTCCTCAGACCATTTAGGATTTCTTTTCAATAAAATAAGTTTCAATCATCTTCATCTTTTCTCTAATGAGAGAGGCTGTCTCTTTGTTTAGCTCTTTTCCTACATAACATATTTTTGTGATATAGAAAAATGTCTTATCTCCCATTATAACTTCAGTCTTATACATTCAATTTTTGCCTGTACAGCCCTGCACCTTGTTATGTTTCCTGCAGTGCCAACAGAAGCATATGCTTTCCATACTCTTTGAACTGTAACCATTAGCTTTAAGTCCTCATTTTTTGGTTAATTAATTATTTCATTTTTCATATCGTTCTTAGACTGACTTTTTGCTCACAGGCTATGTCAGAAAACCAAAGCCATATTTTGAAGTACAAATTCATGGTTGGTAACAATAGTTTATTTTTTGAAATGGCATACCACACTGCTTTAACTGTTGAAACCAGATGCAATGTATTCCAGGGAAGTCGTATGGATAAAATCTGGGTTAGATAAAACGGGGCTAAATCCAATGGTAGGCACGAATCAAAGGGAAATAAGGACTTGAATACTACAAATATTACACTTTGGCAGGTTAGTAATGTTCCGTCATCTTTTTTGTGTGTGTGTGCATGTGTGTTTAGTTGAATAGGAGAAAGAACAGAATTTGACTGACTCATTGATGTCTTTCCCTCAGTGATCTTACTAAATTTTTTGGCCCATCCACCATTGGATTTGAGATGCAATTAATAACTAGAATGGTTTAACAAATTTCTGCAAAAACAACCTGAGCATGTTCAAGAAAGGAAGTGACTGCTTAAAAAGGATAACATCCTCTGTTCCAAAGATGATGGTAAACTTATTCAGAAAAGAAAGATATCATCTTTTAAGGTCATTGTCTTTAAAATTCTGGGTAAAACTAAAAGTATGGTAGCCAAACAATTGAGAGAGTTCTGTTTGGACAGACTTCTCAAAACTATTTTGAAGATGTCAATTTTAATGTACTGAAACATAGTAGTAGAAGTGAAGCTCTGCTTGCCTGACATACTTTTGGTGATCATGAACTACACACAGAAAAAGTCACAAGAAGACAGAATGACTGCTTAGTCTGATGGGGATGAAAATTTCTACTCTCTAAGCTGTTCTCATGACAAACACAAGGGAGAGTTTTTTCAGGCTTCACAGGTTCAGTGGGGTACTTCTCTTTAAAAAATTCCTGTGAAGAAATAATGTAAACTAAAACATGAAAGGAAAGCTAGTTAAACAAGAATCCTTGCTATTGATTCTGTTTAATAGGATGAATTGAAGCAATCAAAGATCAGCATGTTTGGTATCTATCTCATTTGTCTTTATCATGGAATCATCATAGAATCATAGAATGGCCTGGATTGAAAAGGACCACAACGATCATCTAGTTTCAACTCCCCTGCTATGTGCAGGTCACCAGCTACCAGACCAGGCTGCCCAGAGCCACATCCAGCCTGGCCTTGAATGCCTCCAGGGATTGGGCATCCGCAACCTCCCTGGGCAACCTGTTCCAGTGTGTCACCACTCTCTGGGTGAAAAACTTCCTCCTGATATCTAATCTAAATCTCCCCTATCTGAGTTTAAAACCATTCCCCCTTGTCCTATCACTGTCAACCCATTATCAACCTTTGTCAGGTTTACTGATTGCTCTTGACAAATCTAACCTCTTTCGTGCAGGAAAACTCATCTTTCATGGTTATTCTGTGCTTCCTAATAGAGACACTGGAATCTAACATTTGCTTTTCAGTGACTGAGTAGGTTGATATAGGAATAAGGTAGAAATTTATTGGTTTTTTAAGTCATGTGACATTCTATCTAGAACAGATTCTTAGAGTTTCTTTGAGAAAAGAAAAAGTTTGTGTACTGAAGTAGAAACTAATGTGTATCCATAGTCAATCAGACAATATCTAATGAAATTTAAGTGCAGTACCATTCAAGAAAGTATACCAAGAAATCAAATGTAAATGTAAATGTAAAATGTAAAGAAGTTCTTGAATGGATTTTCTTGGTGAGTAATTTAATTAAGTAAGCTGTCAATAAAGTTGATTTGCATTGGTGGGATTGACTGGGTTACTCTGAGGTCCCTTTCAAATGAAGTTTTCTATAGAGTCATGCTCAAGTTAAAAATTTGTATCCTTGTCAAGAGGAACTTCTCAACCACAGAAATCTTGGAAGAAGCTATGAAATTGAGTAAGGTTTTTTAATTGGAGAAGTTGATTTGCCTTACTTTTCTCATAAAGAGGAAGATGAGAACTGAAATAACTGTAAGAGTTATACAGAAGGTGTGATTCTACTTATGTGTATGCAGATACAATTACTGAAATGTAGATGAAGAGATATTTCAGATCGACCCAGCAGACTTTGGATTATCCCGGTTTTTGTCTGCTGAAGTGCAAAAATACAGCATCCAGTTTTGAAAACTCAATCTGCTGTTAAGTTCATAAAGGTTATGGACATAATTATTGAAAGCGTAATAGAAATAAATACTCCATAGTTATTCTTTGAAACAGAATTGATAGTAATAAGGGAATAAGTTACTTACTTTTTTGTTTTAGCTCTAATCTCTTTGTTTCAGAAATTTATCTGTAGAGAAGATTATGTTACGATAATATTGAGGCTGCTTGAGAGGTTTTAGTAGAGTTCTTTGTTGTTGTATTTTCTGAAATTCACTGTAGATTGAATTTTCTTATTACCTGTCTGCTGTATGTAGTATACAGCAGCCTAAATCAAGACAAGATCGCATCTGCCCTTGTAACAGGAACACCAATGTTTTCACTGACTTAATGAGATTAGTGTGAACAGTAAAAACAATTGGTTTTCTGGGTATGGTGGTGACTTCCAAGCTACATGCAATTGTAATACTTTCCCTCTAAAAAATACTCCATAAATATCAAAATAAGCTTCATAATTCACTAGTGAAATAAGTTATAAGTATTTTATGCATTTTGTAGTGGGAAATGACAGAAATTGTGTACTTGGAGATATATAAATTAGATTTTCTGAGTTGTTCTGTTTTGTTTTGTTTTGTCATTAGAGATTTCCTTTTGCATTCAAACTGCTTATTCTATGCAGTGTTTACTGGCCAAAAAAAAAAAAAAAAAAAAAGAGAGAGAAAGAAAGAAAAAAAATAAAGTAGTTTCACACTGTTCCTTTCAGAATTGGGAAGTTAGTAAATAGTAGTTGTGTATGAGTTCATTCAGCACCAGCTGTGCATGTTAGATCAGTCCATCTTCTCAGACTGGTTTATTTTGGAGCTATCAACTTGTTCAAAAGCATCACAAATTTAATGTCTTATTATGCAAGCCAACAACACATGAAAACATGATCATAGTTGAGGTTGTCTCAGCATCTGACTTAATATTCCTTCAGGAGCCCTTAGGTAGCATGAAGCTACACCAAGTAGCTCATGAATCTAATCTTATCATGATAATGAAGGCTCAACTGATTGAGTACAGCTGGCTAAACCTAGGCTGAATTTTTGTGAAAACACTAACAGATCATTCTAACATGAATTCTAGCTGACTCACCAGGAGCCTGGAGCTTAGCCTGATTTTTCAATTACTTCCTAGTTATCCTGTTCAGCAGGCTTGGCTGTAGTGTTCCAGGCACACCGTCACTGCAGAATCCTAGGAAAGAAACAAAGATAAAACAGAATGTGCTTTCCTCCTGAGTGTCTGCTCTTTTCTTCTTCTCAAGAAAAGTACTACAGAAATTAAAAAAAAACAAACAAGCAAACAAAAAAACTCTATAGGGAAGGGCCAAAAAAAAAAAAAAAAGATGATCAGAGATGTGAAATATTGTTTGTATGAAGAGTTTGACTTTAAACAGATAGGTATGTATAATTGTAGTTGAAGGTAAATAAATACTACATACCAAACAAAATGTCATAAAAGAGAATTATTATTCTGTTTCACATAACATAGAAAGAGAGAAGCATGTGATACTAGTTTCTGACAGGGCTTTTAGAGTGAATTAAAGACATTTTCTTGAATGTGAGAAATTAAAAACCATAGGATCTTGCAAAAGCTAAAAAGTGAATGCTTCCAAGAAGTGATTCCACAATTTAGCAAAAGGAATGGCCAGTAAGATCTATTAAATGCAAGGATGCTGGTGTTTTGTTTTTTTCCATTCAGTTTGTTACCATATTATACACAAATATTCTACGAGTATACAGTAAGCATTGCAGTTATGAGGTAAATAAAGCAGTTGCTGAAAAACACTGAGGAGGTAACTTTGTCAGGGAATTCTGTGTCTCTTGTCACTGTATTGTAGTGTGAACCCCTCAAAGGGAAGACTTGCTCTCCTTTGAAAATGCTTGCTCATCTACATGCGTCATGCATACCCTCCCTGGCAAAGGAGAGCTGAAGTAATTTTAGGACAGAAGAGCACTAGATTGTATAATAAGCAATGGCTGCCTTCTTAAATTTTGCTCACATTAGACCTAAGTGTGTTGGCAGCAATTGTGTTTATCCACAAATAGAATATGCCAACAACTGAGTCAGCGTTAGGAAGTAAATTATGACTATATTTTAATTCTAACCATATACATGAACTGGTAGCATGAAATGGTCTCTGTTCACACAGAGGCCTGAGGAAATCACAGAATCACAGTTGTAGGGGAAGGAAGGGGCCTGTAGAGATCATTGAGTCCAACCCACAATCGCTAAATCACTAAGTCTCTCTGTTGAATTTTACCACTACAGTTGAGACTAGGAATACAAAGCAACCTCCAAATAAGCAGTGTTTTCCAAAGAATACATTTAAAATCAAGCTAGGCATAGGGCAGTTAAAGAATTACATATAACATCCGTTGATTTGGATTCTTATTTACTGCTTCCACTCATGTCTTATAAATCAAAGGCTTTTGGTGTGCATGTGTGTGGAGGTTGGTTTGTTTTTGTGGGTGGTAGTTTATCTCACTTGCCTATCTAGGTAGCTTCCTTCCAGCTGACAAAAGTAATCTGAGTGTAGTCCTGTCATGTTTCATCTTGGCTTCCTGTTCTCACTCCCTTAGGACAGGCATGAGAAGCTTGCTTGGACGCTTTTAGAAAGAAAATCCGAAGGACAAAGAGCGCAGCAGAGCTTTGTACATTAATGCATCCTCACAGCCAGATGGGGTGTTAGCAATGTGTGTCCTGTGTGGTTCAGGCACTGAAGCAATTAATCTTCTCACAGAGGGTGCCTGTGTGCCAGCGCCAGTCGCGTCACATCAGGCCTGCTCACCTGCAGCTCGAGAGCAGGGCTCTGGCACTGCAGCCAGCCCTGCAGCTGCGGGGATGTGCCAACAGGTGCAAGGAGACTAGAGGAGGCAAGGGAGAGATTCAGGGTTGTGTTTCAATCCCAGTTTTAAGGACTGGTCTATCTTGTCTACAGAGACTGTCAAGGTTAGACAACAGCGAAATAAACATGTAAAAGGGATGCACTCGTTTTTTGTTTGCTTTTCCAGTGCTCTGAACATTGGGCATTCAGTCTGTGTGAGCAGCACACAGCTAGGCCAAAACAGAGCCAAACAGAGCCAAACAGAGCCAACAGACCAACGGATTTCTGCCACAGACCTGTTCCTGTTAACTTGCACTGCTTGCTAACGTAGATACAGGCCTTATGTTGAAAAAAGAAATAGTCACTGTCAGCATGTCCAGTGAAGTTAGTCAAAAATTCTGCTCTAAAATGGCTTCCTACTCCTACCAGTTCTCCGCCTGGTGTTATATTTTTTAAAGTATTTGAAGACCCTATCTTAAAGATCATACTGGAAGGCAGGCAACGTATTTGTATCCAGCGTCCATATTTTTTCTCTACTTACTGTCTGTCCGCACCTTAAATGTTACGGAGTGTTTATTTTTAGGGGAAAAATTTTCTGGTTAACGAAAAAGAGCAACTCTGAAAGGCTAAGGGTACTGGGAAGTAGAGCTCTTACAAAAAATTTTTATTTGTAGTTTTGCAACTGGAGCTGAACTGCTGTGGTGCTGGTTAGATGGGATGAGATCTTCCCAGAAAACACATCCTACTTCAGCCAGTAGCTCTTGGGTTTGCTATGGGAACCACTCAGTCAAACTATGTCTTCTGATTGGTAAGAATTAGTTAGGTTGTATTAGACTAATTTAGACAATCATCATGGTCTACGTGAATCAGTTCTGTGACTTGCGTGCTGCCAGAATCTTGATGTAGCAGCCTGACATTTTGGGGTTTGCACCTGGAATTAGCACTTTCCTCAGCCATGAATCTGTCATCAGTCTGCATTTGTCCCTTTTGAATAGATTTCAGTTTCCAGGGTGATCCATCTATTAAGTTCTTTACTATGGGAGTGATGAGGTGCTGGCACAGGCTGCCCAGAGAGATTGTGGATGCCCCATCCCTAGAGGTGTTCAAGGCCAGATTGGATGGGGCCATGGGCAGCCTGGTCTAGTATTAAATGGGGAGGTCGGTGGTCCTGCCTGTGACAGGGGAGTTGGAGATTCATGATCCTTGAGGTCCTTTCCAACCCTGGCCATTCTGTGATTCTGTGGTTCTGTGTGATCCATCCCTCAAATGCTGCTCACTAAACAGTTTATATAAAGCCATCAGTTGCTTTAAAAAGTCTTATGTATATATACTATGAAAGTATAGTTTATTTTTTGGTACATTACAGCTGTGTTTTGTATCTTTCATTTACACTTGGGACTATTGTGAGTAAAGGACAAATTCAATAATGGGTAAAATTTATGTTTAGAAGAAAATTATATATATCCTTTGCCTTCCTAGTGTGAGAAAGTAAGAGTGCAAGCTGAGTGTAATCAAGAATTAGACTCAATTTACTCTTTTATTGGCCTTGTTTGGAAATTCCATGTAATTTTTAGATATAGACCTGTCTTCACATAGACAAGTATGTTATTAGTATCTGATTTTCACAGGCTAGAATGGAAAACATGAAGTTACATCTATATTATAAGTATTTATTGATCTTTTTCCTCTAATGAACCAAATACTGCGTCAGGAATAGAAGTTTTGATTCAGTTTGCATGAGATGTTTTACCTTTTTATAGTATTTCAATGTCTTCAGGCTGCAGTTTGATTTTTGTTCTTGTTCTTGGTTTGCTTTTGCAGACAAAGCTGCAAAAACAGCAAGTGTATGAAATGCTCTGGCAAGACACATGCTTATTGCTGGAAAGTGTTTCTGCTCTGTTACACACTAATAGTACTTTGTCTTTAAGCAGTCTGATCTTGGCTGGCCCTCTGCGGAATGTAGCCCTGTAGACATGAAAATCATCTGCACTTCTGTTATTCATTCACCTCTGTGTGGTACCCTCTGAAGCATACTTCAAACTATGCTCTATCTGTCAGCTCAAACTAACTTGCTTTAACTATGTAGAGACTGTTAAAGAGTATGTGTTTTTATTACTTGGTGGGCAAATAAATGCAGGCAAAGCTGCTGCTTAGTTATACAGTTACGCACCTTCCACACATTTGTTTGCTGAAGCTTAGTTACTTAGTATGTAATGCAATTCCACAGCGTGTCAAAGAATCTATAGAGCTTATTCATTATATTCAGTATATTTCATTGCAGAAGAGCCAGATGGAAGAAGAAATGTATCAGCAATGAATTAAAGAAGGTTGGAGGAAACTCAAGGCCTGACTACCGTGTTGTTACTGACAAGTGTCCTTAATTCAGTGTGAAAATATTTCTGAAAGATTATCCTTGAGGTTTTTGTCTGAATTTGGGATTCAGCTCAGTGTATTCCTTATCATGGGCTTCATCTTCTGCTTGCTACCATTTATGCTTTAAGAGCTGCAAGTACTCAGATGACTTGAGCCTTCGTCTAATCTATTGTTTTGTTTTTTCTCCATGTAGTTATCAGAAGTTCCTGGCAAAAAACTGTTTATACTTGCTCTTCTACAGCGAAGCAGGTTTTAACACTCACCTACTGCCATTGCAGTCTTTCTTAGACTTAGGTACACCCTTTATCTTTCTTCAGTCTGTTCTTTCATCTTGCATATGAATGATGTTCCCATGCTTTTCTCTGTATACTCATTTTTAAAGTTTCTGTCATATGGAATTACAGATTGCAGTCTCTTTGCTTTCACCATGACTTGGTATATGGATGCCCAAGTGGCAGGATTGGCTCATTCAAATTCATCTTTTCCATACTGAGACTAAGATGTTTTCGCTCTTCAGTGTTCCTCCTGGTTCTTCTCCCAGTTCCCATGTCTTGTTTTAGAGAAATGTGATCTCAGGTTGCTTTTCCTTAAATTTCATGTAATGGTGCAATAAAGCATGTGCATAAAAATGAACACATATATATGCTTATAACTTAACATATAATTAATGTATTTGGAAGATCAGAGTCATTGATATGATTAATTTCTAAAATGACCCTTACTTAACTGTTAATGGTCCAGAACTTAAATTTCCAGTGCTCTTCATAGACACCAAGTTACTTACATCACACCAAAAGTAATGCCTTCTACTTATTTCCTACTTATTATTATAGTGGAAACTATAATGATTTTGTATAATATATACCAATAACACTGTTTGATACAGCAAATTCACACCTACAAAATAATATTTTTCAGCACAGTCACCACCATTAGCTATGCATTTTCACTAGCAATGAACAAGAGCCTGCATGTTCTGCTCGTAAAAATCTGCATGGCAGTCTGGCACATAGCTTGTCTTTCACATCTCGGTTGCCACTGCTGAGATGCACCATCCACCACCTCATTGTGCTCACATCCACTAACTGGACTCCATAAACATTCACCGAGTGTAGATGAGTGTCAGTGGGTGCCATTTTTTGTGCATGGAGGAATTCAGTGACACACCTTTGCTCCATATATGCTTCCGTGCCAGACATCATTCCGTCAGACTGCGCCTCTTCTGCCATCTGCCACACTGAAACAACATGGAATGGAATATCATCAGGAAGGTTCACCCTCTACTCCAATGCCATTTGTCACTGATGTCATGAGCCAACATCATAAAATAGGATATATTATTTTTGGAGCAGCCCTCATAACAGTAACTTGGTTTACTATAAAACTTGAAACGTAAAAATGTAAGTGTGCTGAATTGTGTTTTTATGAGAATTAGCAGAGCTGTAAATTGCAATAGGATACACCCTGTTAACTTACTGAATGCATAAGGAAAACCCTCTTACCAATCTTAGTCCTGCTGCTTTCTTATCTACCATTAAATAATGTATAAGATCAAGTGCTAGAAATTAATATACAAGTTTGTGAGCTTAATGTTAAAACTAAACTCCTACATTCATACAGAAAGTGTTGGGATTTTTCTAATGCTTTCATATTGAAAATGTGTTTTCTTCTAATCTCTTACTGTTTGAATAATAATAATAATAAAATTGCCAGTTACAATTTGTTGGAGCACTTAACCAGGATGCAGTTATCAGTATGTGCAGATGACATTAACTAGTTCATTATCAATTACAGGATAGAGGAAAAAAAGAAACCCATTATAAATCACAACTGAAAAAGAAAAACATGTTCCAACTTCATACTAGAAAATATGTGTAAAATCAAACAAAATAGACAAACCTTTATGTAGCTGGATGTGGAGATCTCACTTTGGAGAATAATAATCAGAGTTCAAAAATATTTTCTATTTATCTCAATAGTTCCTATACTGGAGCTGATATACAAGTACCTCTTATATGGAGGTATGGCAAGTGCAATGACAAACTGAATTACAAATTACAACAGGTCACACTGAGAATGGGTGAATGTCACTGATCCTTCTGTAAATTCATTTATGTAGTCTAGACATGTTTTGGCTTTGTGTCACATGCATAAAGTGTTGGAACAATTTGGGGGTTGCCTTTAGTTGTGATCTATATTACTGCTGTTCCTGCCAGAAAAATGCTAAATCTGCTCCTGTCAGGTGATCCTGCTGTTGGAGGCATAACAGTGCTGAAGCAGAGTTGAAGTTCAGCTCATGACCTCCCTCTCAAAATCCTCTTAGATTGCAGGTAGTGTGTTTATTCTTCCTCATTTGACTCATTGCCTTTTAAAAAACAAGTGACTCAATATTGCTGTCTTTGTCTTCTATTTTAATAACAGATAAGCTGTAATGTAGGAAGTTAATTTTAGTTAATTCTTTTGGAGCAAAAATGTGAAGTTCTTGAATTTTAAAGAAAAACAGAAGGTGAGAAGATGAAAATAATATTTTCTTTCTCTTACCTCCTTACAGTGTGATTTTCTGGAATAGTCAAAGGCAACAGCTTACCAAGGAGCAGCTTACCTCCTGGTTACCATCTTCCAGAGGGGAATCAGGGTTAATTGAGTGCCAAATTAGAGCTGGCAACTTTTACTGCCCTCCTTTCAGCTCTCTCTGGAACAGCTGTCTTTCACACTCCAGTGTTGTTCCTTTGATTCTAGTCAGAGCAGCCTCATAAGTAAATCACCCCACACTCTCAATACAATTGCCTATAGCCTGTGGGCTTGTGGAAAGCACAAAAGTAATTGCTTACTCAATCTCTGCTATCCTTCTCCTTGCTCCTGATGCCAGTCCTTATGCAAAACCCTAAGACCTTGTTGATGAAGACAGAGGTAGAAGGCATCCCTTTTTTTAGCCAGGCTTATCAGCCTGAGTATGGAGATAACCCTTTCTTGCCATAATCATAGAATCATTGAGTTGGAATAGGCCATTTGAAGATCATCTGTTTCTAATCCTCTGCTGTGGTCAGGGATACCTCCCACTATACCAGGTTCTTTTGAATGCCTGCAGGAATTGGGCATCCACAGCTTCTCTGGGCAACCTGTTCCAGTGTCTCACCACTCTCTGAATAAGGAATCTCCACTAATATCTTTTCTGTATCTCCCCTCTTTTAGTTTAAAACCATTCCCTCTTGTCATATCACTACATTCCCAGATAAAAGAGTCCCTTTCCAGCTTTCCTGTAGGCCTTCTTTAGGTACTGGAAAGTTGCAATGAGATCTGCTGGGAACCTTCTCCAGGCTAAACACCCTCAGCTCCTGTCTTTCTTCATAGGAGAGGTGCTCCATTCTTCTGATTATCTTTGTTGTCCTCCTCTGGATTTTTCTCAAATAGGTCCACGTCTTTCTTTTGCTGGGATTTTCAGAGCTGAATGCAGTACTCCCAGTGGAGTCTCACCAGAAGTGAATAGAGGAAGAGTCACCTCTCTCCACATACATTTCTTTTGATGCAGCCCAGGGTATGTTTGGACTGCGAGAGTACACTGCCACCTCATATTCAGTTTTTTTTGTCCACCCATAGCCCTGAGGATCACACTCTTAAAACTCTGCTAGCTCCCCCAAGCTCCTTGGTCTTTCAGAGTTGCTACCCCTGAGATTCCATCTATCCACTCCCTAGGTAAGATGAAATCTGCTCATCCTGAACCAGCAGACCTGCAATCTGCTACTCACCTCCCTCGTTCTCTGTGGGATACAGCACTCTTCATTTCAGGACCACTGCAGCATTGCTTATGGCTCCTGAAGTCATGATGCCACCATCATACTGAGAAACAGATTGTGTATAGCAGCATTACTTAACTTTTAGAGGAGATGTAAACTCTGCAGCAGATATAAAAATATGAATAGTGTTTATAGCTTATAAAACCTGACAGTTATTTGCCCTTAACCTTCTGATTCTGTCATTTTTGTGTGGCAACAATCTTGAAGCACTCAACCTATCATTGCTGTGTGAATTTCTAGTAGGTTCTGTAGTAGGTTGTATTTAAAATCTCCTGTCTGGTAGGTGGCTTTTATAGTTAAAGTTCTTTTTTTAATTTTTTTTTTAATTTTTCTTCTGGAATAGGACATTTATATGTGTAAGTTCTTATACAGAAATTATGCGAGCTTAAGCTCATATGCATTGTTATAAAGGTTTTATAATTTAAACTGTGATAATTGTCATGACATTCTCTTCTTTTTGCCATATATAAAGCACAAAGCTTCCCTATATAAAACCAATCATGAACTGAGTTAATTCTCAATACACAGCCAAGCTGGGGACTAAGTTATTATTACTAAATCTTTAATCCTGGAGACTTACAGAAGTATGAGTTTGGAGGTTTTAATTTTGAAATGACATTTACAGAAGTCCACTGTTTGTTTTGTCACTAAAAAAATTCCAGTTTCTTGGGATGTGAGACAATTTGTTAGCTAAATCCCCTGCCTTATTTGGTGAATGTCAGCAGAAAACAATCTACTCTCCTAGGTGTCCCTGCAAAATTGGCAGCTTCTGCGTTCTTTTGTCTTAGATGAGCCATTTCAAAAAATCATGAACAGTTCAGACCTCAGTCAGGTGGATATTCTCACTAGGTTGTTAGATAACAGCTATATCAAAATGACTGTATCAAAATCTGTCCAGTCTTAGGTTTTTCAGGGGTCGTAATGGAATGTGAAGCATCTTTTGGTTTGAGAAGAAATTTCAGTTGTTTTGCAGACAGTCCCAAACTTCCACTTACATCTGAATTTGATGTTACAGTTGCAGTTGAGGACTGGGAGGACAGATTTCTGTCTTTTAGATTTTACTGGTGATTTCTTTAGAGGATTCAGAAAGGTTCTTCAGTGTTGGACCACTGCCACTGCAGATTATAATTAAAAAGATGCTGAAAACAACTTCACTAACTCCAGCTGAACAGCTGACACCAATAGTTCTTAAGAAAAGAGTGCACTTTCATGAGATCACATGTCTGAGCTCAGCATCCACACAGTCTAAGTGGCTCACAGGAACTTTCACCTGTGTTCACGTACACCCGCTATTCCATTGTTCTGTTCATAACCTGTTCATGACTTGAAAATGTTTCACAGCTGTAATATTAAACAAGGGGACAGTATGTTCCTTGCTTGTGTGAATACGATGAAGGCTCAACATTGGAAGAACAAGATGAAAATGTCTGAATATTCTGCAGGGTTGTAAACCCTTTCACCGTGTAAGCAAAGTAAGATGTGCAAAGTAGTTCAAATATATGTATGTCACTCCAAAAGTAATGCCTTTTATTTATTTCTATGGATACTACAGCAGACAATAGGAGAATGCTTCCCATGCAGTTCATCTTTTATCAGTCCAAATGTGTGGAAGTCAGACTATTCAGTGAGTGTGATAGGACAGTCCAGCCCAGATTAGCTTTGTGGTTTGTGGTTTTCAAGCTGGTATGGTGCCTGACATTACTGTGTTGTGAGAGAATTGTTGTCTTCTTCTCTGGCCTGACCCTGGAAGTTCAGGTCTTCAGCTCACTCAGCACTGTGATGTAACGGTCAGAATTAATGGTTTGTCCAGGTTCCAGGAAATCCAGAAAAATCTTCCCTTTTCTATCTCAAAAAAAAAAAAACACTGCACCTGACTTTACTGTATCTTGGTCATTTTTTTCAATAGAGAATTTACATGTTGCCTCTTGATGCACTGCTGTTTTGACTCTGGTGACACCATGTCTTGTGACTGGTAATGATGTGATCCAGCAAACTCGCCTTCAGCCTCGTCCAGTAGATCCTCACAAACTTGCATATGGTATTCTTTTTGTTCCTGTGTGAGCATTAGAGAGTGCCATGTTTTCCTCATGAAGGAATTCAGTTTACACACCTTTGCTACATGCCATTTATCGCATGGCAACAGAATGGAACAGAATATTGGTGGAAAGATTCACCCTCTACTGCCATACCACCAACATTCACCTCTGACATTGTGGCCAACATCATAAAATAGGAGGCAGTACTTGTATTTGATTGCTTCACAGATGCAGTAGGTTCTTTTAGGCAATAAAGTACTCCCACAATTTTTGCTCTAAGTACTCCACCAGGTATCCTGCATTTGAATGTGTTTTTATGGCTCCACAGATATTATGATATATTTCTGTTTCTCAGCTGCATGAATACGGCAGTTCCTTGAATCATGCTCCCCATGTGAATTATGAATTGAGAAGCTACCTTCTGCAGTATTTGCTGAAAAGGGCAGCCATTCTTTTTGATAATGATTTCTGTTTGCCTGTAGAAATCTGCAAAAAGTGAATAAAGAGAGTATGAAAACAATGAGAATTTTTAAGAAGAACTGACTAATAATTGACTAATAATAAGTATCTTCAGACTTTGCTCACAGTGTTCCTCTGTGGAATTAGAGGTTATTTATTTATTTAATCTCAGAAGAATTGTGAGAATTTGTATAATGTCTGCTGGTTCTGTAACTGCTAATGCTATTATTTGTCATTTTAGATGGGTTAGGCAAGTTCTTGAAAATAAATTTGGTTCTCCTTTTCTAACAGCTGTTGTAAACTGTGATTGCAGTCATCTTCATTTTATCCTTTTGCCACAGGCATATCTAGGTGCTCTAGAGCACTTATATGAAAAATTAAGCCCATGCAAAGCATAAGGCATGATGATGTTGTCTCATGTTGGTGCAGTTACATGAAATGGGGTAAGAAGGTTAAAAACCTGTAATTGCACAAAGGGGCAGTCCCCTGGCTTCCCCTACTCCACTCCTGTCTATCCCAAGCTACCTACTCAGGTGCTTGCTGTGTGCATCTTTCTCTAGTCTGCTTTTTTTTTTCTGGCCCTGGTGCTGTATAGGCTCCTCCATAAGGTTACTTAGTGTTCTCACCCACCAGAAAACAAACCCAGCTGGACCACTGAGTTTTGTCTAACAGGTCTGTATAGTTGGAATAAGGTCAGTGGTAGGGTTACACAGCCAGAAGCTCTGGGAAGCAAGAAAGGAAGAAAGGGGAGAAGGTGGAAACAGAACCTGCCTCATGCAATTAGCCATGGGCTGGGGACCAGCCACTGGTCAGCTCTGCAAGTTAGCAGGTATGTGCTGGCTAATAACCTGCTGCACCAAGGTGGTCACTGTGCCTGCTGAGAGGTCATTGGAAAGCAAATGTAAGCTTTCATAGAAACAGACAGATCATTATTTTAATCTATGTTGTGCCAGAATCTAGTGCTTAATGCTTGAACCAAGTAATAAGTCATCCAGACTTGAATGCACGGTGTCTTCTTAGTACCTGTGTGCATACTGCTTGTCAAACATCAGACAGAATTTCCAATGCTCCTCTGACCTTTGCTCATTTTGTGTGGGAGTGAATTGATATTATCTATGTTCCTTCAAAATGATCGTGCAGGAAGGACTAAAGCAAAATAATTAAGCTTCATTGTGGTTTATATATGTCAGTCAAGCCATGTTCACCAGAGCTGGAGGTGGTGGTAAGAAAAGGCATGTTTTTCAGGTGCTGTAATAAATATTTAGGGCTGACAGCATGGTGCCTTTACTTGTCTTGTAGATAATTCTTTCTGAGGGGAGAACTGAAATTTGAGTTGTCTTAGATTTCTTTTGTTTTGCTGGTGATTCTCCTGTGCATTGTTCCCCCTTTCTCTCTGTGACCTTTTTGTTCATCTTGTTTTGAAAAGTGAGGAGACACCATGGTTCTGCTTTGTATTCTGCAGAGAATATAAAGGAACACTGTATTTTCCTTCTCTTGTAAACACTCTTTCTTACTTGAAATAACCACTTTTCATTCTCATTATTTATAGTCCATGGGAAATGCGTAAAGCACTTTACAAAACACATAAGGCAAAGTCACTGTATTTGAAAGAGTACTATTCATTCTCCAGTGAGTTATAGAAAAGAAATGAAAGCATTGTTAGGAGTCCAAGACCCTAATCCTACAGTACTAAAGTTGCAGTGAACTTTGTCATTAATTTAAAAAAGCCAAAAATTAGCTCTTAAAAGCTTCTCAGGCTAAAACTCAGAGAAGAAGTAATAAAGTAAGTTTTGCTTCTTGTTGTTATCTTAGGAACTGTGTTACAAGATTGCTTGACAGCTAAAATAAATTATGGATGTTGGGATTTTGACAGACTAGCCTGGACGTCACAAATCATATTTCAGGTCCCAACTTGATAAAAGTAGTCTGTATGGCTTCAGCTGGATTAAAGTCTGCTGCCAGACCTTTAAAGTGAACCCGATGCCCAGATTCTGCTAGGCACAAATTCTTGGTACTTCTCTGCATCTGAGTGCTGATTTTTATTCATGTTTTGCCACCTTAACCATGCTAAAACACCTTGTAAAGTTAGAATGTTTAAAACTAGGTGGAGATTCTAGGAATTCCAAGAGAGATTTAGGAGGATTTTCAGTACCACTGCAAATATGGGATATATGAGTACGTGTATATTAAATAAATTAAATACTGTTGAACAGATTTTGTACCAGTATATCTGTACCAAAGATTACAGCAAGGGAGATGGTGAAGAGGCCTTGGAGGGTTTCAAGCCCTAACTGGATTAATCCCTGAGCAACAAGTTCCAGCCCCACAGCTGAGCCTGTCTTGGCAAAGTGTTGGGCTAGAGACCTCCTGTGCTTCTTTTGATCCTGTGTTATTTCAATGAGGAAAAAAAAAAAAAAATGGGAGGGGGAGAATAAACTGAAACACTGAAGGTAAATAAATAGAGTTCAGAAGTAGTGAATGTGCAAGCACAGCTATAGAAATAGCAGTTTCATGATTCTCTCCTGTAGAGACGTAAAAAAATTCTATTCCAGGTAATTTCTTTCCCCACTTGAGTAATCATTACATGCAGTCTGAGATGATTAAATCTGGCTGGACTTCAAGATCAGGTTTGGGTGCAGCATACCTGACAGTATGAGCACTGCCTATCAGCTACTCTTTTCACTAACTAACAGGCTTTTTCCTTCCTTTTAACCATGGTTTGAATTTCTCTGGTGCCACAACTAATCACTAGGGCATTTACCACTCTGTTCTTCTGCAACTGCTCACGGTGCTGTTCAGTCTGTACTGTGTCTCCAATTGACAGCCACTTAGGGTATTCTTACAGCTCTGCTTACAGGATTTTTTTTTTAACCATATTTCTTGTAATAATAGATACGATGCTAAAAACAGGACATGGTTTCTGAACTCACATCCAGCGATTAAGTAAGCTTTCTGACTTTTCACCTTGCAGAAATCCATAATGTATGTTCACTTTTTTCCATTCCAAAGCTTATAGCCTGATGCTGGAGGATGTTACGTTATTCTTAATGCTTATTCCAGCCTCAACAAAACAGCTAGCTGGGTTAATTCTGCATATGCAGTTTCATTCTTTTTCCATTTATTATTTGCTATAAAATCTCTTTTAAACACAGATACCTCTCATAAAGAATAGCACAAAACAGCCATGCATCAGGACTGCCAATTGTTCATTTTTCTCTCTTTGCTCTATGAAAGTCAAGAGGCCTCCCATCCGTATTTGAGCTTCTTTGTCCTTGGGGCAGATGGAAAAGGAAAGAAACTGAGAAGGAAACTGGGAGTTTGCTTTCTCTTTTGACATTTGCAACTACTCTAATCTTAAATCTTCACCAGAGAAACAGCCTCTGGAATGTGTGAATGACACTGATTCCTGGAAAGGCATTGTGAGTAGAAAGCTTCATCACTGTGAATCTCATTATTCTTTATAGACGAAGAAACATCTTATAATCTTCTTACATTTTAGGATTCCAAACCTACAGAATCATATGATTGTTTAAGTTGTTAGGTACCCTCAAAGGTCATCTGATCCAACACTACTGCAATGAACAAGAACACCTACAGGTACGTGAAGTCCTCAGAGCTTGGTGAAGCCTGGCCTTGAATGTCTACAGGGACGGGGCATCCACCACTGCTCTGGGCAAACTGTTCTTCACCATCCTTATCGTAACATAAGTTTTCATATATCCAATCTAAATCAGCCCTTCTAATTTGAAAATGACATTTCCCGTTGTTCTATCACAACAGACCTTACTAGAGAATCCATCTTCTTCTTTCTTATAGCCTCCTTTTAGATGCTGAAAGGAGGTATAACGAAAGACAACTATATTCTCTGTGTAAGTAATCTCCAGGATATGTTAAACATATGTACTTGTTCCATTGCAAGTAATATTGCAGTTCTGATCCAAAATCAATGAACTATATAGTAATCGTTTTCCATAGATCTATATTTTGTTGGAAATTATATTTTAATTGTTTCATTGTTTAATAAGATGCCAAAGCAACTTCTTTTAAAAGATTAGAAAAAATAATTGAGTCTCTGAGTTCTTTTTGAAAGCACACAGAGTTTTAACTGTATTTTTCAAACATTTTTTTACTTCACATTACAATGTTTTCAGTAAAGATTCTTTGTATTGGCCTATTGTGGATTCTCAAGCATGATTGGAATTGTGCACAGCGTCATAATTCTGATTTGCATGTCCTGTTGGAGACACAATTGAACTGTAAATTAATTATGGAAAATAATGGATCTCTATCATTTGGCAAAAGTCAGTAAGTCTGTTCTATTGTATTTAATATATGAATATGTTTTGTGTTTTTTATGTGCAAAAAAATTTGAGTCACTCATATGTTACTAAATAACCTGCTCAAATGTTTAGTTACCTTGTGATTCTGAAAAGTATAACCTTGACAGGAAAGTTAAGTCACTTCTTAGAGCTGAGAGGAATCAGCAACAGAACAGAGAAAGCATTACTTATTAGAGTTTATTAACGATGGAAAGGTATCCTTAAATTCAAAATTGTGTCAATCAGTGAATCTCAGTTCATTTCTCCTAGGCTCTCCTAGGCAAGGTGGGGAAGATGATTTCACTTTGCAGACTTTGCTCTGAATTGAAAATGAACTACAAAGGAGATGACTGTGGTTAACCAAATCATTTGAATTTGATGAAATCACATGTATTTGTCATGGAGGAGACAGCTTGCAATATTTTGGAAAATTAATGCTCATTTGTTTTAAACACAGAAAGACATCTCTCACACATGGTAATATTAGCTTCACAAACACAGTGATATGAACAACTAGCAGCAATGTGTTTTTACGTACACAAACACAAAGCAGAATTTTTGCCTTCTCTTTGATGGATAGTTGCTTCCAGCTCTTGCCATGACATGGTAATAAATTGTACTGCCTATGTAAGTATACCATACATTTTCACACTCTACAAGAAGTGAAACTAGTACACAGATTATATTAGTAAAATAGTGTTCTTATTACTGTTGTCTTTTTGGCTATGCATTGATCCTTAGTGTCAAAAACGAACGTGCATTATAGCAAGTCGGCTGTACCCAAGGACATTTTTGGATGTTAATCAAACAGTAATTCTGGTTCTAGAGGAACTTACTAAAACTACTTATTTATTTGTATAAAAGAATATCAGTAAACAGTTCTTTACTTAATTTTTGGATGTTTTCTTACAATAATTTAGTTTATATACTTAATACATTTTAAATGAATCACTACTTTTTTGTATCCTAACTGCAGTGACCAGTCCTTCTTTGAACACTGTTTAGTTTTTTTGGTTTTTTTTTTTTCCCTTTTAAACCTGCTTTTATAATATTCAGACTTCTTTAACATGAAAAGCTTGTTTGCATACCCATCCCTGCCCACAGTGGTTTTCTTTCTGGGGCATGATCCTTATATCACCTACTTTACACACTTATTTTAAGTAAGTTACTTCAGTTAAGTAAGTTATAATAAGTTACTTATTTTAAGTAAGGAAGAATTCAAATGGCTAAATTCAAAGCAAATATTAACTTAGTAATACTATCTGCTGTATCTTACACTGAACTGACTTATTTTGAGCCTAACTATCCCTACTCTTATTTTAGATTGCTGAATTCATTCTGGGGTAAAAATAAATATGAGTATTAGAGTTAGCAGAAGTAAGTATTCACATTATTAGAAAATGATCTCAGCAAAGCTAAACAGCATGAAGGAAGTGGTATGTACAGATCATGGAAATAAAGTCACCTAAAGTGGAAGAGTTCTTAATGTAAGCTTACACGGTAGTTTATAGCCACTACCAAAGGCAATTATGTAGTCTGAATTCAGACTGTAAATGCTGGCAGTTACGGACCTCCATGTAATTTCTTAATGACACCAAGTGATTAATACTTTTTTTTTATATATATACCTGTTTAAGTTTATTCAATGTGTCAGAATAGTTTTTTTCTGCAGTGGTATTCACTTGCAGTTTGCCATAAAATATGCTGTGATGCACTTACAGGCATATTTTGAGCTTATAACACTTGTGACTCAATGTACCAGATTGTAAAAGAAAAAATTTACCGTTTCAGCTGAACACGTAACTTTGCCAATAAGCATAGATGAAAAGAAAAGAAAAGAAAAGAAAAGAAAAAAAAAAAAAACCACAAAAACAAACCCAGCGTCATGGTGTGTAGCTGGGGGAAGGGAGGATGGATCCTGTCTTTTTTAGTGCATCTAAAACTTTCTTTCAAAGTTTCTATATTAATTACACTCTGACTGAGAGAAAGGAAGCAGTTTGAAGCTGCAGAGCATAGAGAGGCAGAAGTCATGTATTTCATAGTTTACTTATGCTGGTTGTCAAGCCTGAACTTCACAGTAACTGACTTAAATTCTCCCAGGACCTTATTAACTTCTAGCTCTCAATAAATGCAGATCTTTACACCTTTCTTTTTTTTTTTTTCCTTCTTAAGAGAAAACTGTTGAGTTTGATATATTTCTTAAGTAATAATAGTAATTAAAAAAAGTGTCAAACATCAGAAAAGTCTTCTGAAAAATTTTGTTTCCTTTGCGTACAAAAAAAAGAGAAAAAATCAAATGTTTTTTTTCTTGTGTATTTACTGACCACTCATTTTTATTTATATGGGTCAGATTTTCCCCCTTTTTCACTAGATCAAGTATTGCAGTAGATAGAAATGCCTTCAGTATAAGATGCTAGTAGAAAGAAGAATAAATATAATATTGCAAGTGATGATTTCTTTCTTGCTAATGTTATACAATGTTTTTTAATAGATTCAGTATTTTAAATAATGCTTACACATTATTAATAATTAAATATCAAACACTTTAATAGAATCACAGCCTGTTCATTCACTGAGCTGAAATGAAAGGTTTGTGGTTTTTTTTTTTACTTATCTAAGAAGTACTTTATAATTTATTTGTATTTTCTACCATGTGTGCAATGTCAGTGCACTGCAATTTCTGTTTGGATTCTTTTGTGTTCCAGATGGGAACAGTCTACGTTTTGGAGGAGAACTTGCCTCTGTATAGGTCGTTAAATGCTTATGAGCACCTAATGGAAGATGTTGTGCCATTGTCAAACCTTTGGCCCATTAAAAATTATATCTGACTGTATCAGTACCACATTTAGAAGACAACACATTGTTTAAAGGAAAAAAGTTTTAATTCTTTATTCAAGATTGTTAGATAATACTGATGACCTGAAAGGAAACATCCTAGTTTGGTAGAAATTCCATTTTTTAATTTGACTAGAAATACTGTAACAACAAAAAGTCATTAAATGTTCTGATAGACTAGTTGGCACACGTCCTCTAAAAACAGATGATCATCCTGACTTTCTGCATTGCCGTTTTTCACATATGATTAGAAGGAGGAAGAAATCAGACAGTTTGGTAGAGTTGTAGTCTATCAGTCTTTGCATTACAAAAACCAGCACACAAACTATAGTAGATCTTTAACTTGCAAACCTTTTCCTGTGTCGTTGAAGCTTGACAGATCAGTCTCAGCTGGTGAACTGAGCTACACAGCTTTTAGCATATTCTTTCTAAGGTCATGGAGAAAAACTGGGTTTGGTGTAGTAATTCTGTTTCCTCATTCCAGAAAATGATAGGCTTTTCCAGATCTATTCCATCATTCTATTTCATTGGTAAGTTCAAGAGACTGTAGTTGTTGAATCCTTTCTGAAAACAGAGGATGAAAATATTATCAGATAGATAATCCCTAATACATCTGTTAAAAATCACAAGAGGAAGAGTTCTCAGATTACCATGGAATGGAAAGCTCGGTATCTGGTTGTGGTATCTGCATGAAGAAGAATTAGACTCATGTGCACATTTAAGCATCTTCTGGAATTAGAAATAGAGTGTGTCCCTAAATCAAACATGAGAGAGGTTTAAGCATTCTTCCCGACCTCAATCACATGCCAAGATTGTAGAGACTCCTAAGAGTTCACTTGGATTGCTCATGGAGGGTCATTAACAGAGAAACTTTGTGCCCATGTGAGAAAATAGCAATATTGTTGGTTTTTCATCACCTCTTCTGATTTTTGTTAATTTTCAGTGTATGATTGTTTCTTCAGTCTAAAGTCTTCTTAGCTCAATACTGACATGTGAAAGTGATATTTGATAATTGTACTTGCCTTTATGACATGGCATATCTTGCCACGTATTCCCTAAAAATACCAGCACCGTTGAAACGAAAAACTTCTAAACATTCCATGACAACTTGTGCAATTGAAATAATGCAGCTTCCTGTTAATATTAGGAACTAATATTACTAATATACTAACTAATATACTCTAGGACTACATTCCAATTGAAATATTTTGACTCTAATTTTCTAATCCAAATAGCTGGAATATTTATTGTGATTCTAAATAATCAAAACAGACACGCTCATGCAAATACCACATTTTGTGGTTCAGAATATTTCATGCCAGTTTCTACCAAAGGTAATGGGAATAAGCTTAAGGAATGACTGCTGAGATCAACAAAATGAGCCTGTGACAGTTTCTTGCAGCACTGTGAGGGTTGCTCACATCATAAGTGCCAGGAAATTTGCAGGAGTTGTGTTGTAAATGCAGTACATATAGGAATGGGGTCTTTGTGTTTCCCAGGTGGAAAGTGCTTCTCCCAATGCAGAGCCTGGAGTGTTGGTATGTGGAAAGGATTCCTGAGCATTTAGCTCAAGCCCAGTTTTCCTCAGCGAAGTCCATAAACTCCTAAGCTTGAAACCTTTCTCCCTCCTGCATCACCATTCCCATGACTTTACATGGCAAGACAGTGGAGAAGCACCTGCACAGAGAATGCCTTTGCTGGGAGTTTATCTGTCCAAAAAGGATTGGCTATCTCTTTTCTGAAGTTCAGTTCCTTCGTTGTTCAGTGTTTTGCTGTTGCATTTGTCCCGTGATGCAGACTTTTAACTGCTTCCCTGGGGCAATGCATCATAGCAGATTTGAGGTTACAATGTTCCACAAATTTCAGTCTGCAATGAAATATGTTCCTGTGGCAAAAGACATAAAAAGTGAGGTTTAAGCCCAGCTAGACTATGTGGAAGATTGTCAGTGGGTCCAAAATTTCGTGTAGGTATTCAAAGCAAAAAAAAATTCAGGATTTTATAAGGAGTGAAGTACATTTATGTAGAAATCACAAGGGAAGAGTTTATGATCTGCTTCGTATATATTTACAGTGTGAACTTTTAACCTGTATGTAGATAAGAAAAAGGTTTTGTAAAGGGAAATGAGTTCAATTTTGGGGGGGCAGTTAAGTTCATTCTCAGAAGTGATATGCTTTAAATAGCCTAAAATACATTTTCTGAATATCTGAAATGAAGTACAGCGATTGGAAAAATAAATCACTAGACCAGATATTATCAATGGTGTTGGGTCAAAGTTCTGTATCTTCCTGGAGTGTTAACCACTTGAGTTAAAGTATATACGTTTTCATCCAAAACCTCCAATCAAACTGTTACCTCAGATACTATTCAGGCAGAAAACACTTGAAATTCGTAGTATTTTAGCTCTTAAAATAATATTATTCCTATATGTACCAAAGCTGCAAGCATTGTATTCACAAACACAAACTAGTATAAGTGTGTATTTTATCTTTCTGTTTCATATACCCAGATGGTAATCTGTTTGCTTTGGGGTGAATTCATGAAATGAGGCATCTGGAGTTTTGAGTGTTTTGGTTTGCTTGACTAGCTGCACCAAGCTTTTGACTACAGAACGAAATATTTGCTGCTGGAGCTCTTATCCTGAAACTAATGTTGCCAAAGGGTAAGGAAAGCATAAATGTATTGGTATGCTTTTCCAGACTACAATTCCACTAAGATTACTTCAAACCTTGGGGGCAAGAGCTCAGTTCCCCAATCTGAAGACAAATGTCATGTATTTTATAAACACAGTCTACTAAAATGAATCAGATCTGCACTTGAATCATGCATCATCTTACAAGTGCAAGGTCAAATAACATTTTGCTTTTCTATAAGAACATTCATATAAAGTTGATTTAGTTATAGTGACAGTTCTATATTCTGTTTTATATTACTAAAAGATATCAATTACATTACAGGTAGATTACAGCTATAAAATGCAGTACATCTTATCTATGTGTGCTGGAGAACTGCCTTATTTTATAGGTGTAATTTTTTTAATTCAAGAACTTTCAAATATGATTATGAGTAAGGAGGAAATCATGAGTGTGAAAGACAAAGAGTAAGTCTCAAGGCAAATCGTATTTGTTTGCGTCATGGTATGATGGAGAAGAGGTGAGCAAAGTAAGCCCTTGATTAGTTCTTCTGTCACTGACAGTTTCCATGGATTTTAGGAACACTTTGTGATTTTGTTAAGCCATACCAATGGTTCTGAAATTGCTCTACGGTATCCCTGGCTAAAATAAATAGCATCCATGTATTTTGTACTTTTCTCTGACCTAAAAGAGACATAGGTTCCCTCTGAGTAAAATATAGAAGATTAAGCATGCTGACCTGGACTAGGTAACAATCAGCAGCTTAACTGAAGGATTTTTCCTGACTTATTTTGACTATTGCAGTGGAGTACAAGGCCTTGTTTTTAGGTCTTGTTGAAAGTGCACATATTATTTTCTGTCATGAACTTGTCCTTGAGATCTGAAACTAACTTGCGACCCGTTTGGAATAGCAGACAACTAAATATGCATTCTTACATGAGAAACTAGCATTATCATTGTGATCACTTTTGCTGTTGGAGATAGTAGAGGTGGGCAAATGAAGACATCTGGTGGGCAAAGACTACAGGAGACAACTACAGGAAATACAAGAGTGCTTTCTTAATTTCTGTTTTTGTAACTTCTCATCTGTTGTTACCTACACACATACCTGAATGAAATGGGGAACTTTCGTGAATTGTCTTATTTCTTCACACTCAGGACAAATCCTATTTGCTCAGCTGGCAAGAAAAGCTTACAAATTGGATTGTTGTAACTATTTTGTATTAAGTATATCATACAACCTCAGTAACTTCCACTTTTTCTATCACTGGTTTATTTCATCGATCTAATTGCCATGCAGCAAGGTGAATCTGCCTGCCTCATTAATGAAACCTAGAATTAATAGCAATGACTGAATATAAAATTTTACAAATGGATGTTGGTAATTTCAGGTATTTGTCCAGGTCAGTGTGATATGTTTAAACTATGCTTCTGCTTTTTGTACTGAAAGGCAATACTGAGTTGGCATTTAATAGTTTTTTCAAGTGTTTGTTTAATAAATGACTGTATGTCTTCCTGACTTTCTCACAAATATGGTTGACTTAATAATTACAGCTATTTTAACAGCTTATAGATGTTTTCAAATTTTTAAACAAAGTTAAATATGAATTGTTTTCCAGAAAACTGCTTGACCATGAGGTGTTTCAAGAAAATACTCAGAATATTTGTCAGTCGTTAAGACAAGTTTTCATACTGAAAATCTGCTCACATGCAAAACACCAAACAGTATTTAACTCACTTTGGAAGGATATGGGATGGGATGGGATGGAATAGGAAATAATGCAGTGTGGTGCCATACAATGGGATGCAGTGGTTTGTGATGAAATGACTGAGGTCTTTGAATAAGAGGAATACATGAATACTTTTTACATTTCATTTTGAAATGACATTGATGAAAAAAATATCTACAGACAATATTTATCTGTAGTCAAGGCATAAACACCATTGCTTTCTGGTTTTCAGTAACATGTCATTTGATTTTGGTAAACCTTGACAGAATTTGTGCAGTACGTAAAGAAATGAAAGTAAGAATTGTGTAGTCTTCATGGAGGAATCCTGTTAGTGGATAAGCAAGTGATGGGTAAATACATGGTTGGTGGAAAATAAACACTGGAAAGAGTGAGATAGATTGCTATGATTTCATCAGCTGTCACTTTTACATGCTTCTTGGATTCCGGTATTTTCTTTCTTTTTATAAATTTTGCTCTGCTTCCTGGTGATTTTTATTTTCCTTTTTGTTTGTGGAATATTAATGATGTTGCAAAGAGTGACCAGTTGTTGTGACTTTTACTGAGAAACAAATAATTTTTTGAGAGGGAAGTTTGAAGGGAATTTTAGATCAATATTACAAAGGCATAAGCTTATTCGTAATTCTTTTGTCCGTAACAGTTCTTAAACATTAAACATAGTCAGCATTAATTTCAACTGAAGGTAATTTGATGGAAGAAAAATGAAGAGAATGACAAAATTTAATTATCTTACTGCAGAATGCCTCAGTATGCATTCTCTTGATTTTCAACAAAAGCATCAATGAATGTGCATGGGCTTTGTGAAAAGAAAATGAGATAATGTACACTTAGGCTTCAGAAATCTGAAATTTATTGGTTTTCAAAATTCATGCATAATGTCATCCTGATTAAAAAATGTTAGGAACTAAAAAAACGTATAACTCTTGAAGACGTTTAAAAAGAGAAACTTGAACAAATTCTATTAGCTTTTTCATGGTTATAAGCCAGAAAATACTGCCTCAATTGAATTTCGGTCACTTGTAATAACTGAAATGAACTAATGAAGCTTATATTTTAGGTCAAATCATAAAATAGGAAAACAATCCCATACCCAGCTTCTATTGTTAAATATTAGACATGCTAGATATGCTCATGGAAGATAGTTGTGATGGATCCTCAAGAGTATATGACCCGCTCCTTCCTGCAGTACTTTATCTGGCTGTATAGATGTCATTTCTGACATGTTTATCTGAGTATAATTATGGCAGCAGTACTGGAGGTTCCACAACTGCCATACACAGTACATTTCAGTGCCAAACTATCCTTAGAAGTAGAAACATTTTTCCCCAGAGGAACTTTAATCTCTTTCTGTAATTTAAACTCAGTAGTCGCAGTTGCAGCCACTTTAATGTCTGTTCTTGTGTTTTGTGCTGCTTTTGATTTTCAGAATTTTCTATGCAGGCCCTGAAATTCTAAAATGCAATTACATGTATACAGAGCATTGTGTGTCCTGTAACTCTGACAGTGGGCATTTGAGTGCCATGCCTCCTCTCATGAAGCTACGTTTCTATTTCCTTACTGTGAAAATCCCCTGTGCTGGAAGGAGTGTGTTATTAGAGAAATAGGTACCTCTGCATTACAATGATCTGGCACAACTTGGCAACTCTGCTAAGGGCAGTAAAGTGAAGTACATATTCATAAATCTGGTGATGAACCATCATGTTTATAGTCATGTTTGCAGACCAGATTTTTTAAAAGAATTTCTTCAATAGCAAGTTTTTGGGATATGGTCTAATTCTACCATTTTTTTTTTTATTATTTTTTTTTTATTTTTTAACTTTACTACACTGATTGCCCTGGGCTTATGTGGGATTTTTTATTTGTTCAGTTCTTTAATGCCTGACAAGAATTGTGCATTTTTATGTTTTGAACTGGAACAGACTTCCAAAACAAATAGATGGTCTCAATGTATCATCTGTAAATTCCCATTGGAAGTCTTTTGAAAAAGTCTGTGATTTTATTTGAGGGAAAACATGACCACTAGCCTTACAGAATTGTATTGCCAAAAGAATTCATCATTTTATGTCTGAAACCTTCCCCTGAAATCTTAAAATAAAACTAATTAACTATGCTGTCAAGATGTAGTATTCAGCTTTATTAATAGGATTATTAATAGGATGAATAAAGTTTTTATTCCTTTTTAAAATACAAAATAATTAACAGATTGACAGTTAAAGCAGTAAGCTTTTTCAGCTGTGTTGCATCTCCACATTTTAACTCTGTGGCCTTTAATGTTTGCTGTGTTTTAGATTATGTAGGCCATGTAACTTACTTTCCTGATGCTCGTGCTTATTTTGAGCTTTTAGGGCAAAACAATCTTCATTCATTTTGGATATCTTGCTCAAAAAAATCCGTCTAAAATCTCTGTATTATCTCCAAGCTGTCCCTGCTAGTTTGCTTTGGTGAATTCATGTTCGATGTTGTGATGCTTTCAAAATTATTTTTGTGACAGTTGTCCTTTTCCTTCAAGCATCAGCTTGATTGAGATTGCAATTAGGCCACTGCAATACACACATTTATGTAAAATGATCTAGATATAACAAAAGGTAATTCCTGCAGATTATTTTTTTGCCAAACAATTTGACTGTGATTGGTAAAAATGTTCTGTGTTTTCCCTGCACAACCCGCGAATCAAAAGCATCTTTTTGTTTGTTTTGGACTCCTCTCTCATTTGCCTCATAATTTTTTTTTAAAATTTGGGTTTGCTTCTTGGCTATTAAGCTGATGGTTTCATAAACATGCTTTCTTGGTCTCCTTGGTCTCACTTCTAATTAAAGTCCACTACTTTTTATGTACAGAGATTTTTATTCCATGTGCATGGAACACCTGACACCAAGTGACTAAATTTCTTCTACTTTTTTACACCTGGTTAATAAGTGTGTGCAATTCTGCATCACCACTTTGGTACTGCCTAAACAGTAGCTTAGGGCCAAGGGCACCTTCTAAAATAAGACACTAGTGAAATCTCACTACCAGGGAAGATAATTAATTCCTCTGTCTCTTAGGATTTAGGCAGTCACTTATCTGCATACGAATCTCTTCTTTTGTCCCAGACAAACACATACCAAAGTTTTGTGATGGACTTGTTGAATGCCCATACCATCAGTCCTAACTACCTGCTGTTAGTCTTCTACTGCCACCTGGGTTTACCCTCTGAAATAATGTGCAATTGAGATAGATATTTTTACCATTTGGATTTTGATTTTTGAGTTTCTCTGTTAGATTTTGGTATTGATACTCCACTGTACTACTGCATGTTGCAGAGGACAGAAATTAGGCTACTTAAATTGTCCTGTGAAGCACACTTCAGAGTTAAATTCTCCTTGGCCTCCAAAGGCTCAGGCTGATTTTTATTTTAAATTTCTTATCTCTGCTGCGAAAAGTGAAGGAAAATGTCTGCAATACTTAAAATAGTTCCCATTTGTTTTAGCATAAAATAAATGAAACAAACTTTTGGAGATGTGGTGGGTTTGCTTATTTGTATGGCTTTGTTTGGTTGTTCCAGTTTTGTTCCATATTTAGTCTGAGCAGAATCCAAACTAACAAAAGGCAAAATTCAAAAATAGTTACAATACTCCCTAGGAAGTGAAGACCATAAATGCCATGAGTTCAAATAAAGCTCCTCCCCTTCTCCATTAAAATCACCAGGTGAGTTTGCTCTGAACCTTTGAAACTTGTTCTTTATTTAGCTTAATGGTAATAATACATTCAAGAATTCAATATAGTATACAGTGGTACAGTGGAATACTTATTTAGACTGCAAGACACTCTTCCAGCACAGTATGAAAGCACTGCTACTTCGGTGGGAAAGCAGTATGGAAAGATTGCTGTTCTTAACATAGCTGTGCTTTCTTTTGGAGGAAAATACCTTTCATTGAAACAAATAAAGTGGTCCAAAAATAACGAAGTCAGACATTGCAGTGGTGGCACAGCTTCTATATTCTTTGTTCTCAAACTGTGACTCTAATCAGTAACAGAGTACATGCACTGAATAATCAAATTTGCTCTTTCCAAAGCAGTATTGTCCTGTTGTAGCCTTTACCACAGAACAACACTGAAATAGAATTTTTTTTTTTTTACTTATTCCCATAATGATGGCTTAAATCTAGTGGCAGCATCGCTCTTTAGAATTGGACACCTCTGTGTGTCCTTCATAATCAAGAACGTATGGTTTTATGTTTGTGTGGTCCCAGGGATTGGACTTGATGATCCTTCTGGATCATCCTTCCATCCTTCCAAAGTAGAATAGTCTATCACTCTGTGATTCTGTGAATTGCCAGGAGTATGCAAGGGAAGCTGTGGTGAACGGGCGGGGAGATCACTACCAGCCTGTCTCTTATTCCTCAGCAGGACATAGTTAGAAAGTAAGGCAAAAAAAACCGGGCGTGTTGAGGTAAGAACAGGGAGGCCACTTATCGATTACAGACTCAACTTAGCAAAGGTTCCCGTAATTTATTGCTAGTTAAAAATGGAGTAGGATGATGAGAAAAAAAGGACCTCAAACACCTTCTCTATCCTCTACTTCACAGTTTTAACTCCACTCCTTCATTCCCAGTTCTTCCTGTCAGCATGCTGAGCAGCACAGGGTGATGCAGAGTGTGGCATGCACTCACGTTATGACAGTTTTGCTTCTTCTTTGCTCTTTTCTCCCACACAGCCTCTTCTGGGCTGCAGAGAGCTGTTGCTTCATGCCTGGAACACCTCCTGCCTTCCTCCTGTGCTGACCTTGAAGCCTGCAGGGCTCATTTTCTCACATAGCTCACCCCTCTCTCCAAGCTGCCACTGTGCAGCAGTTTTCCCTTTCCTCAGTCTGCTCTTCCAGAGCGTGCCCAGTGTTGCTCATATCCTGGCTCTGGAAGCAGTGTCCCTGTTAGGGTTAGGCTTAAGGCTAGGGTTAGGGTTAGGGTTAGGGTTAGGGTTAGGATTAGGTCTGCACTGCCTGGCCCCCTGCACCCCCCTTCATGTAAACCCTAGAGGTGGATTTCTAGATTATTTGCTCAATTATTTCATTTCTTAAAAATAATGATGTCTAGCGTATAATATTTTCAGCTAAATCCCATTGTGGATCAGCATTAAAAAAGACAATATATGAAGTTTTCATTTTCAAATGATTTGACATGCCTTTGTGGAGTAAGATGCCTGAAAATGAGATGCTAAGGAGCTAATAGGGAACTGGAGCAAATCTCACAATGAAGCTATCTCAGAGGAGGTGCTGGTGAGGTGAATGAGGAAGTCAAGTTCTTCTGTCAGAGAAGCAGCTTTGTGCAGTGGAGTTTAAAATGTTAAGTACATTTGTTTCCTTATTTTTTCTTGCTGTTATTTCACTTTTCAAAGTAATCTTTGTCATACAGTAGTGTGTTTTATGGAGAGGTGTATAGCATTTTTTTTCAGGTCTTTGAAAGGTGATTTCCATGTGGCAAGATCCAAAGTATTTTGCTATCTTCATTTGCTTTCTGAAAGGCTTAAGGTGTGCTGTTGATTGAAAGAGCCTGTGGCATCTATTTCAGATTAATTTTCAGAAATAACAGTCATTCATAGCCTTTGGTATCAGTGTGGTTTGGATTATTGTATCATCTGTGATTCTTTTTCTTTACAAGGAATCATTCTGGTCCTGACAAACAAAAAGTGAGCACTTTTCTTTCCTCCTTTATCTTTGCTTTTGAGTAGATTTTTTTACCATGTGTTCCATTAAGGCAGATGAAAAATTGTGATGTTAATTCAGTATGGCAAGGCTGAAGAGTTGGAGACATGAATGGAAAAGTCTGTGGAGGAGCCAGCTTCCATCACCAGTGGAAAAAAAGTTAATCCTCCTGGAAATACTTTTATTGTTTCTATCTTTCAAGTATAATACTTGTGTCAGTTTCACCTTCAGATCCCTTAGTAAGCTGCTTTCTAAGCTACTGTGGTTAACACAGTTAGCTGCTCCCCATGAGCGCTAGTGAATACACAGTATTATTTGGTATTATTGCGAGCTTTCACTTGCCTCTGCTCTTAACTTGGGCAGAGACATTTATGGCTCCAACATCTTTTCTGTTCCTTTTTGGATAGGAGCTAAATATGATCACAGATTGTCTCAAGGAATTTCACTAAGAACATTGCCATTTCTAAAACCTTGGTGCAACTTACAAATCTAAATGGATTTTCCTCTTCTTGTTTTCTAGTAAGCGAGCAGCAGAGCTGGAAACCTTGGCAGTTTTTGTCTTTCCTGCTTGTATCCATAGATCCTGGATTTTGCAAGGTAAATGTTCCATTTTAATTGATTCTAATTTTATACTGCTGTACGATTTATAATATTATAAGTACGTGACCTTATAATACCTCTAGCTGTTGAAGAAAATTCCCTTGCTTATTGTCTCACTGGCATTTTCAGCAATGAATTGTATTAAAATACTCTCGTGACTTAAAATAAATACAGTATGATGCTTTGGATTCATTAGCAAGCTTGCTTTCCTCTCAGGAAGAAAGAAAATGATGCCATGATCTGAATTATTTGTGAGTTTCCAAGTTATTATTCCTATATTTCCATCAATCTGAGTGGATGAAGAGTTCAGCAGAATCTGAATATTTGAAACTGAATGTGAATGCATTTTTTTTTCTATCAGCAGAAATCTTCTGCATTCTGTGTTTGTTGGTGATTTTGTGTTTATTGAAGGTTTTATTAGGTGAGAGACAAAAAGTGACCCTTAGATGTACAAGGCTATATTTGACAATCCTTATTGCTGTACACTTTTTAAAATGAAAAGGTCTTATTCCTGCTCTTAAACATATTTCTTTATAATAATCTAAGTTATAATTTTCTATTATTCTTTACTTATATTTCAATAGTAGTCCTGTGAAGTATGTGGAAAATTTAGTTTTGAAAGTTTGAAAATATCTCATGGAAAATAGCTTATTTTGATAGCTAATTTTGCTACCAGGAAAGACAGTGCTGCTTCTGCCAAGAAATTATGTCCCTAAATACCTTCCTCATCCTTAGTTTAGGATATAGACTTAATATTATTCTCTCCCCCTTAAGACTTGATTCACCTGTGACTTTAATCTTTGAAGTTGTTTTAGTTGTCCGTAGGAAAGAACATTCCTCTCTGAATCTTTCTGCTATTGAAACTACCTCTTTTACACACAGTGAAAAAAGGTTTTCAAAAGTGTTTTGTTTTTTTTAATTGCATATTAAAAAGAATCAAACCAGAAGCTATGCAAAAGCTGCTGCAAATTAATGGTTTTAAATGAACTGTTGAGCTGAAGAGTTACCCCCTCTTGATAGAAGTACCACTATGAGATATATATTGACGGTGGAAAATAGGCCCTTTTGAAAAATAAAATCAGCAGCCTTTCTAGCACCTAAGAAGGGGGAGTGAATATTCTGCTCTTCAGCGTTTATTTAACAAGTTGAACCCCAAGGCTGAGCATTTTAATGCATTGTATTTCTTTAGTACGGAGAGAAAAAAGGGTGAATCAGACTTTGCTGTGAGTGAAATCTGGCTACAACATGTAGGTGGCGATTGTAAAAAGAAAAGTAACTATTTCCTTCTAGGCACCTTCGCACGATGGAAGCCATTTGTAAATACTGAAAAAAGCTCCACATTTTCACCAGTTTTATTTCATATTGTAGAAACTCTAGAAAAAAAAAAAAAAACACCAAATACAATGATTTTCCATATAGATTGTTCAGCTGTGAACAATAGGACTTGTTGGAAAAGTGTGGGTGGCAGTGAGTTTCAAAGGGGAACTGGTGCAACTTAGGAGACTTAGTGTTATGTCACACAGGTCGTGTCTACCTTGAGATTTCAAAAATGGAAAACACAGGAAGGCACTAGCAATTAGCAGTTTGATGGCCAAAGACATAATTTTACAAGACTTTAAACACATTTTCCATGATTAAGTCGCATCACATTCAAAGAAGGTTTAAGTGTATGCATAAACACTTGTTGAATTGGGGTATATTTTGCTGAAGAAATGACAGTGAAGACAGTGAGTAAAATTCTAAAGCATCTGTGCATGACATAGGAGCCAACAAGTACTGGTCTTTCTCCATCACGTATGCTAGATTAGTTTCTTATGCAAGATAATAGTTGCTGCTTCCCTGTTCCACACACACAAACATTTTTAAGCAGAATTCAGTAATAGCAGTTAGTTGTGGTCTAAAAATGTACTTTTTATCTGAAGTGGCCAGTTCTGACTTACTGAGCTTCCTTTGGTTGTAAGTGTAGTTAAATCTCAAGGTGCCATTGACTCTAGAGAGCCATGTATAATTTTTGCATTGACATTTCAATAGTAAAACATCAATATTCAATTTGGAGTTGGCAATAAGTCACTGTCAGTGAGAACAGACTAATATGTCTTACGATGATGATCCTGTGTGGGCTAATAAGATGGTTTTAATCAGCCAGAAAGCGAAGTTCAGACTTGCAGTTTGACCATTCTATTTTTAAAAAGGCTTGGGGAATTACTGTGAACCAAATTGTCTTTCATTCTACCTTTTGTCTTCCTACTTCTGAGACGATTCAATACCACCTACTTTACTTGTTTTCCCACATTCTTGCTATGAATTTGGAATGCACAGTACATCACGTCTGTGGATTTGCATAATCTGATGTTGTGGAAGTTTTCTCTGTACTTTTGATTTAGTATTAGAGTGCTACAGAAAATGTCCTAAACTCTTGCATAGTCTTTAGGCATCTCAAGCCTGGAAGTTAAAAAAGGAAAGGAGGGTTTTATTTCAGTGTCACCACATGTGTCCAGTGCTGTGTAAGATGAAATTGTCTGCATGAGCAGAAATTGTAAATTTGTTCTTTGGAGATTCAAAATGAAAACCAAGAAAGTTCTGATGAAAATATATGAATAAGGAAGCCATGCTTATGATAGTGTCCTCTAATATAATGTAATGTCCCAGTAGCTCTTTATGCCAGATGCTTGATTAAAGATCACTTTTCTTCCTGGACGAATATGAACTCACATCTGGCTTCTTTGTGTGGGAATTCTCTTTCTCAGTGATTCATATAGTCCATTAACTAATCAGTAAATGCTAATTGGACCAGCAATCCTCCCAAGTATGCTTTGCAAGACTCTGGCTGATGAGTTGTTTTCCCTTCTTTCTTCAATGAACAGCCACCCAAAGAGAATCCTTTGATGGTGTTGTAGTGCTATGCTTTGGGTATCTACCCAGAGCAGAGGAGCTGAGAGGAGGCCTCATGGTGGCTGCAGCTCCTCACAGGGAGCAGGCGGGCAGTGCTGAGCTTTGCTCTCTGGGGACAGTGACAGAGGGAATGGCTTGGAGCTACGTCAGGGGAGGGTCAGGTTGGGTGTAGGGAAAAGTTTCTTTCAGAGGGCGGTGGGCACGACTCAGCTCTGCAGGGCAATGGGCATGGGCCTGAGCTGATGGAGCTCAGGATGTGTTTGGCCTCCACTCTCAGACACAGGGTTTGGGTGCTTCTGTGTGGAGCTGGGGGTTGGGCTCAGTGTTCTTTGCGGGTATCTTCCAACATTTCTGTGATTCTGTGATTCTATGAACTGCCGGTACTCAACTGAATGAATACCAGCAATATGAAGACCATTTGACAGTGGCTGTTGCTGATACTGCATTCTTGTAGCCAGACCAGCATCATTTCCCTCTCAAATGTTCAACACTGCTGTGAAAAGTGATTTTTACTATTGTAATTAGCTCCAGTTTCAGTATTCCAGGGAGAATGGCATTTTTTTTTATCATCAGATATAACCAAGTTTCATATTCATGCATTGCACATCAAGAAGTAATTAACCGGTGTTGCAGATGTCTTACATATTTACTCTAATTTCTTGTCTTAAGACAAGTACATTTAATGTATAACCTTACTGAATTTGATGGAGTAGTACCTGTATATTGAGAAAAATATGAATCTCTGGAACAGTCACAGGGGAGGAATCAATTCTGAATGATGAAAGTACTGCTGTTGGTGATACTTCCATACTCTTGATTAAAAAAAAATCTCATCCAGGGGTTTGGTAATATAACTAATTAAGATTTTTTAGATCTCTTACTGTTACCAGATGTACTTGCCTGAATATGAGAAAAAGCTATTGTGATCGCTGTGCTTTTTTGACCAGTAGCTACTGTTCTTCAGTCTAAAAAGGAAAATTTGAATAATCGTGATAGAATGACCAGAAATATATGCAACATGGTACATAAATACAAAAAGTGGATCCTTGGAAACTTAAAGCATTTGTTTTAATTCACGGGCTTGACTCCTCTCTGGTAATTCAATCTCGTATCTTCAAGAGAGCACTTTGAGCACTTAGGTTATGCAGCCTAAAGGAGTATAATTTTCAGTAAATTCTAACCACACTTTTTATAGAAATCAAGCTTTCTCTAAGTTCAAAGCGCATTGCAGTAAAATCACTCTAAGAGATCTTTGCTGGCACTAGAGCCACAAGAACTACTGATTCTTAGAACTTCCAGAATAAATTGAAATAATCCACTTCAGGCTTTTCAGGTATCAACATATCAATACATGCTTAAAACTGATGCAGAATGAAGAGGACCATCATTTAGAGAGACATGCTGCTCATTCCATGGAGACAGTCCACTTTGCTCTGTGGCTTTCCCCAGGTGTCACATGGAGTTTTCATTTAGAGAGGGCATAAAATTACAGTTTGGAAATGATAAACTTAACCTCGGTATTCTTTGGTTTTGAAAAACAGTGAGAACAGTCAGAGCTGATCACGGAAGAATTTGCCAGAAAAAAAGTGAATTCACAATTTAAAGGAGATTTTTTTGTGTGTGCAAACATTACATAGAGCTACTCTGCAGTCACTTACTGGGTTACAGAAGAGAAAAACACCTTGATCAAACTTGCATGAGCTGTTGTCTCCTTTTAGTATCATTGCCAAAAAACTTCCATTTTTCTGTCACAAGCAATGTAGAATTTTAGATTGTGCATCTCCCTTGAAATAACAGAACCAGCCTTTGACTTTCCTTCATGCCTTACTCACAGTTTCACTTTGAATCCTTAAATCTCTCTCTTTTTTTTTTTTTTTTAGCATTGCAACCTAATCTTTGGTATGGAATTTTGCAGTGGGAACTCATCATAGCAAAATACCATGCTGCATTTCATTAATCAGAAAGTATATGAGCAGGAAACAAAAGGAATAACTTTGTATATTATTACTATCGATACAAGGGTGACACTTGAGCTATAGTAGTAATAAAAGGTAAAAGGAGATTTTATCAAGGTAGTGCATGTTACTATTGAAACTGAATAGAGTAGGTTGGTTTATTTTGATGTTCGAGGAAGAATTTACATGCCTGAAAGTGTTTTTCAGTTCCTGACTAGCAAAAACTGAACATAGAAAAATCTGTTATGTAGCAGCAACCTGATGGTATGCAGTTTTTTAATAAATATATTATAAATATATAGGTGATATATATATAAAAATATATATATAAATATATAAATATATTATAAATATATAGGTGATCACAGCTTGAAATCTTTAACATAATTTGTATTTTTAATATAGCTCTTATTTCTGGAGTAAAATATGTCAGTACCATTAGAAATGACATAGAAGTTTTTGACATGAATGTCACATTTCATTCCTGAATAAAGGTTTCTGAGCTTGATTACAAGTGTGTTTATTGCTTCACTGTGAATTAAGTTATGTTTAGACAAGAAGATCATTTTCAGGTTTGCTATTCGCTGAAATTTAATCATGCTGACCACTGTGGTGTGTCTCATCTATGCTGATGGACAGAAGGACCTTCTGTCAGGCAGGGGGTTTTGAACTAGGTGCTAGTCAGGCTACTGGGGAGCTATGATCAAATGCAGCTCCCTGGGAGAGAAAGCCCTTTGTCAGATCCATTAGATAGCCTTTGAATGTGTGAGGAAGAACAGGTCACCCTTTTGCGTGAATGAGGACGCTTATAGTCAATTGAACTTTAATGTAATTTGACATGGCTTGAGAAAGCACTCTTGTAGAGAAGCACACAGCTCATCTGCTGTCTGGAATCCTGAATGGGAGCTACGGGTATTCCAAAGGCAGGAAGGGATATTTTTCCACAAATGCTTCTTTCAGAGTGGTTTCTGTGAAGGTAAATACTATTAACAATATCACAAGAGAAAATGCTACTGTTATCATGTGCTTAAAAGCAAAAGTATGAACACTGAGGGGTGAATAGAATAATTAGAATATCTCACCTCAATACAATGTGAATATTTTAATGATAAATCTGGAGGTAGAAAAGCAACATGCTCCTCACTTTGCATTTAGATAGCAGGCTGAGACAAATAGTCTTCCAAATTTCCCAGAGAGTCATTGTGACTGCTTTCCTTTGCTTGGGGAGAGCCCAGTGCTGCTCCTGGTCTGTCTCTGAAGAGTACCACTGCAGCTTCGAAGGCTGTTCTCCAGACTCTGTCAGTAAAGGCAGTAGACAGAATAAATCTGTGCAAAATTCATCTTCTTCCACAGATGGCTGTTTTGCCTGTGTAACTGTGAACATATACTTGGTCTCTTTCTGGAATCATTCCCCCCCCAACATTTAGCCTTGTAATGGGGAAGGCAATTTAGCAACAATTACAGAAAAGCAGAGTAGTTTTAATTGGAAGGGTTTAAAATATCTTCTAGTCACCTTCATCTGCTTCCAAAAAAAAACCAAAAAAACAAAACAGATACCATTTATTCAAATGTATTCACTCTAAAAATATTCGTATAAATTAAGCAGAAAGCAGCCACCATTTCAGTTTCATGATGTCTTGTCAGACAGGAAGATCAGTGCCTCAGTCAGACATAAAGGTTGATTCAGAAGAGGGAGGGGGTTGGAGAGAAGAGAATGAACTAAAAATTGTATGATTTTAGCTTTAGGTTGGACATGAGAAGAACAGTGACGCCTTTCAAAATCAAAATCTCAGCATTGCTGGAGATAGTAGGCTATTTCTGTGGTATTCAGGCCATGTGAAACCCTGCCATTTCTAATGCATTTCCCTATGCACAATTTCATTAGTGTCTAATTCATGTCATTCAGCACAAAAATTAAAGACCGCATCCTGTGCTAGTGTAAATCATGGTATCTCTGGAGTTATAATAGCTCACAGGTAATATAATAGCTCACAGTAGCCCTCAGACTTATTTTGGAACTTCTCATTCCAGTATAGTGATGCTCATTGGGTAAGCATTTCAAAATATTTTTGAATAAGAAATTGATGGAAATTGTTCATTCACTTGAACGTTTCCGAGGTAAAACTGTTTATGATTTATTTTCTGTAACAGGTTCTCTTGACTTCAGTTCTGTCTAAAAACATACCAAATAGTGAAATTTGGCAGAATTTTGTTGTATGCAGTAAGAGCAATCAAAGCAGTGTGCCTTCAGATGGTAGCCAAAAATACATCTACTTTAATTTCAATTATGAAATATTAGGATCGCCCACACTGCCTTAGCAAATCAGACTTATTTAACAAACATTAGGAGGGTAGAGGAAAAATTAAATGCAAAAGCTATGTTGTTCCTACTTAAGAATGGATATTTACAATATTCATAGGCTGCTGAACATCTTCTAAAGCAAAAACAGATACCAACACACAGAGTACTCTGAAATTGTTTGTCTTGATTGAGGAACCTGGCTGTGCTTACTATTGGATGTACTGAAGGAAAGCCAAGACATGTACTTTGGAAGTCTGTAAGCACTTTCTGCCTGTATGTTTCCTTAACATCATTTTTCAGTATTGAATGGTATATGTTCAGTAGTTGGTGCTGAAATAAGGTGGGTTTGAGTGCCTGGCCAATAAAATTAAGGGTATAGACATGTTTTTATGAAGTCACACTCCTCTTACATTGTTGTTGCTCTCTCCAAACACGTAAAAATGGCTTACATGTAGCATAGTGTGTTGTTTTTTCTTTCTTTTCTTTCCCACTTGTGTTTGGAAACCACTCTCATCCATTACTATTAATAGTGGGCTTTCCTTCTTCATTCTTAAAAAACCAAAATTGGTCATGCCCAGGTGTATCTGCCTAGCTATTTGCATCTGTTATTTCCAGAGCATTCTTTTTCTTCTATGTTTTTTTCCCGGTGGTTTTCATGACCCACTCTTCTTACACCTTGTGTTTTCACAGATGGCAGCAGTTCTGAGAAGGAGGGCTGTTTGTTATAAAAACAGAATCAAAGCCTTTGTAGTTTTCTTCAAAATCTTTCAAGAAACTTGTGTTGTCTAAAAAAGGGTTTGAACTTACAGCATACACTATGATTATGCAGATGTGCAAAACAACAGTAGCAGGATGCAGACAAGCAAAAAAATAAAAATAAAAATCTGAGTGTGAAAATAACTTGCACTTGGAGAACCTACACAAAGAAAAATATGAAGGCTGCTCCAAAAGTAATGCCTCCTATTTTATGATGTTGACCTGCAACATTGGGGTGGATGTCGGTGCTGTGGAAGTAGAGGCTGAATTTTCCTGCAAGTATTCCCCTACGTTTTGTTATGGTGTGACTGCTGTCTGCAGAGGGGCAGTATGACACAATGGCTTCTGACATGGAGGTGCGGATGAAGCAAAGGTGTGTCATTGAATTCCTCCATGTGAAAAAAAATGGGACTCACTGACATTCATTGGTTCTTGTGAACATTGATGGGTGTGAGCACAGTGTGGAGTCATTGGTGCATTACAGAAGAGGTGACAGCAACACCAGTCAGCTACACTGGTGCAGGTATTTATGAACACGACATGCAGGCTCTTGTTCATTGCTGGTGAAAATGCGGAGCTAATGGTTCAAAGTATATTGAAAAATTGTGTTTTTAAATGGTGTTTTAGCTGAGATGTTGTCCTATCAAGTAGTGTTATTGTGCTGTTTTATCTGTTGTAGTTTCCATAGAAATAAATACGAGGCATTACTTTCAGAGTGACCTACATACTAGTTGGAGGGGCTGAAGAGCAGCAGTTATGCTGCATGACATCCCAAAATGTGTGACTCTTGCCAACGAAGGGGAAAGCAATCGTCAGAAACAATGCAGGGAAGATACAATGCAGATATATTTTTAAATTATAATTATGCTGCAGCTAGAAAGTGTGGGCAGGGGTCCAAAGAGTGTCAATTTTGGCAAAACTGACCATGGTGACAGGTAGATAAACCAGGCACAAAAAATGAGACAGAAAAGAAGGGAGGAATAACTCTCTAAGGAAGTAAGACTTGAACTTCAGTAGAAACCATTGTAGTTAATGTGATTGACTCATTCCAGTTAAGATTCTGATCATGGTAGTTCAACATTTCTTGTAGATTTTTGGACTGCAGATGTAATGTCTACTCCTTACTCTGGGCCTGAAGTGCTTATACTTTTTTAGCTGCATATGACATAATGCGATAATATTCTAGCATCATTTAACCATATTACAGAGCTCCTCAGCTCTGCTGAGCATTTTAATTACAGGAATTCATTTTACTAAGATGATATTTGATGTGCAGAAATAAAATAGAATTAAGCAGTAGTAGTTGCTGTAGTCAGCAAAAGTGTGTTTCAAGAGTAACAGCAGGTAGATGGATAATGGTTAGCAGAACTGTGTCCTGTGGAGAATGACACATTTTCTGGGTCACTAAATAGTCAGCTATCTCAGTTGAAGTGCAGTAGTTATTGAATGTTGGGTGATTTATAGTGATAGTGAGTTGGCAGTATGAGTTCCCCAAATAAAAACAGCGGAGTCTGTTCCTCCAACTGCCAGTTCCAGCAGTCAGGAAAGCTTTATTTTGTTGTGTACAGGCTTAACTTCATGATGTTCCTTTTCTGCCTGAATTCCAGTTTTTTCCTCCAGTCCGTGTCGCCTCTGTGGTAAGCAGAGCAATCAGTGTGTGTGCCAGGCTGACAGATACTCCTCTCCTCTCCTTCATTTTGTTACATAAGGAGCAACTCCAGCCCTGTCACCCTAGGTTTGTGTGACCCCTGAACGTAGCTGGGAGTGGGTGCAGTGGTTTGCACACTGCCAGTTGAGAGTTTTTCAATTGTTTGCTATCAGAGCAACATTTTTTCCTTTTCAACCAGATGAAATTTTGCTTTCCAGACACTGCCATGATCTGCAGATGGCTGCGTGAAGAAAAAGAGCTAGGTGTTCAAAGGAAAACCCAGGTATCTTTTGGTGATGCTGAAGTCTCTGCACATCCTGCATTTGTTGCACTGTGTAGTGCCTCAGTTCATGCACAGTACCTGTCTCATCTGTTGTGATCTGCTAGAGGTATATAGCACTACAATAAGGGTGGTGTGGTGTGGGAACAGGTTGCCCAGAAAGGTGGCGAATGCCCCATCCATGCAGGTTAGGTAGGACCAGGGCCTGAGCAACCTGATGTCCCTGTATATGTCCTTGTTCATTGCAGGGGAGTGGGACTGAATGGCTTTTAAGGGTCCTTTCCAACTCAAACATTTCTGATGTTGGAATGTTGGAGAGCTGGAATTTTTATCTTCACTCTCCCTTGAGCATTGTGATTTAAGAACAGAACATTCAATATTCTGAAGACTGAAAAGAGTAATCAGAAGGAAACTTATGTGATTTCTCAAATAACAGAATTTAGCAGAACACTGAATTTTGTATAAATATCTGAAGGAAAGTAGTACTTAGGTAATTTTGCCTTTGAAGGTAATGTTTTACTGAGGTCTCCTAAAGTAAATGCATTGTAATTTTTAATATACTTTATTTTTCAAATAATTTATCCTTTTTTTTTTTTTTTTTTTTTTAATGAGTCTAAGTTCTTAAGTGTATACAAGAATAATGTTCAAAACAAAGTCCAGATAGTTTTTGACTAGTGAAGAATATCTAAGTATGTGATTTAATTCTGTGCATGTAAGCTTTATTTCCAATTGAAACTGAGAGTGGTGAGAGGGTAAAGCTTTCCAACTTTCGCTTTACAAGACACTCAGGACTGGCCCATAGTGGGCTTTTACAGGATCTGATGGGCAGCACAGCACTAAGGATAGTGTCCTTCAGAGTTCCCCTACTCCACTTTTATTTTAAATCCCGAATAAAGTATGTTAGTTACATTTATGAAAAATTAATTTCATTTATAGTGTTCTGAAATACTAATCCTCAAGAAAAATGTATTTTTGATTCAGTGCCTTTTTCTGTGGTTAATATTTTACATGAGTTAATTCCGCTTGATGGTGAAACTATTTTTGTTCATTTTCTAGCAGTTTTTGCTGCAGTAACATCTTCCTTCCTTCCTGCCTTCCTGCCTTCCTGCCTCCCTGCCTCCCTGCCTCCCTGCCTCCCTGCCTTTCTTCTTCCCTTCCTCCCTCCCTTCCTCCTTTCCTCCCTTCTTCCCTTCCTCCCTTCCTCCCTCCCTTCCTCCCTTCCTCCCTCCCTTCCTCCCTTCCTCCCTTCTTCGCTTCCTCCCTCCCTTCCTCCCTCCGTCCGTACCTCCCTTCCTCCCTCCCTCCCTCCCTCCCTTCTTCCCTTCCTCCCTGCCTTCTTTTCTTGTTTTGATTTTGTGAATAGTAAACAAAAGCATTTCAAAGAGACTTTTCAAAATTAATGAAAGATTTCATCTGGAGTGCCCTTAATTAAGTATCACTGATCATTTCTGGCTAATGAGGGAGTCCTTGCTGGGCAGCAGAAGACAGCTCTGGAATGGATATAAAGGGAGCTCTCTGTACAGTACTTCTGCATCCCTTTTCCAAGCAGATAATAATAGATAGAACAGAGGGTGTTTCTTCTTTGGCCTTCATTGTTTGTTAATGTGTAATTTAGATTAGATCTTCAGGAACACTTCTTGAACTTTTTGCTGTCCTGCATCTGAGTAGCTGTGTAATATAGTGTAAATGTATTTTAAGTGTGAAGAGTTAGAATCCCATATGGAGGCCAAAATAAAAGGTCTCTGTTGATGCCAAATTGGCACAAAGGTTTAGCATTTTACCATCCTTTCTGGAAAGCCAGCCTCTGATGCTTATCACCGAGATTGGCTGGCAATTGTTATCAGCAGAGGCAGTCTGAGCTGCCGCATGCTTCCTTCATACCCTGCCAGCAGCTACTGTTGAAGAGTTGCTACAGTGGCATTGACTTTTACCTTAAAATAATAGTGAATTGCATCTACAAAGGTACTTGTTTCCTTTAATCTCTTAATGTACTAACAGTATTGATAGTTAGTAAACCTTCTATGGTCTGTTTTGTGCCACCACAGGCAACCTTTTCCTGTGCTCGATTCTCTTTTCTATAACACTGGAATAGTTGTAAGTTAATCATAGAGCTTCAGACGTAGTTGCCTTGCTTTTACATTTTGTTTGAGTTTGCAACATCATTTCACAGGCTTCCAGTGTGTTTCCTGCTTCGGAAATCCTATAACAAAATCACCACACCTGTAGTTTGGATCACTTTACTACCTTGTAGTACCTCTCTTTACGCTTGGGAAATGTTCAGAAAACGATGATCTACCTACAGGACTTGGACTAAGTATGCAGTGCTTGATTCTTTATTTTGTCTTCAAATGCCATGTGGACAAACAGGGCACGAGTAGGATGAGAACAGGCAGAGAAGGATGGAGAGCTTAATGTTGACCATTTTAAAGAGAAACAGTATCTCCTCTGGGAACAGCCACTCATTCTTTTGTTATAGGAAGTGTCTACATGATGGAATAACTGCCCCCGTCGGGGTGGTACACTGATAATTTTTAGATGGCATAAAAATAAAGCAAGGTCAGCAAAAACACTGCACAAATAACAGATTTTTAATTTTTTTCTGACAGTGCCAGAGAAGAATGTCCCAACAGGTAATTGGTGTAAGCTGAAATAAATAGATGGTAATTAAAATGTGAATCACTAGGAAAATGCTTTGGTGGCAAGCATTTTTTTTCCCATTATTTACTTTATAGCTAAAAGCATCTGGCGAAAAAAAAAAAAAAAAAAAAAAAAAAAAAATGGTATTAAAAAGATTGAAATAATATAAAAAGTTTTTTTTTTATGAAAAATACAACCAGAATTCAAGTTCTGCTCCTTCTTGTTCCTTCCAACTTTGCTGAATTTATGTCACAGTCAAAATAAATCAGCTTCCTCCTGTTGGTTTTGTTCTGGCTAATTAACATGTATTAGTTAGCCTATGGTAAAATATGTCTTGCCTGCACTCAGAATTTAGAAGAGGGAAAATTATTTTAAGTATTCTTCCTCAGGTTTTCATTACTTCTTTGAATATTTATGAAAAATTAGCAAGAAAAGAGAATAATTATGATACTTTAAAAATTCATATCTCCATGAAGTTCTGGTTGCTCGTCTTAAAAAGTACATAGTTGCTGTTAGGTCGATCTTACACAGTGGTTTTCTGTGTGAAGATTATGTCACTTCCACTTGTAAAAGAGTGTAAAAGAACTCAATACATTATACAGAGAGCATCAATAGGAATAAATAATCATCTGCTCTTCAAAGACTAGGAAGAAACAAAGATGTATTCAGGAAGCAAGTTGAAAGCTCAAATTTATTTATTTGTTTATTTATTTTTGTAAAAAGGGAAGTTTATGGAGCCAATTATTTCTGGAATTTTTGGACAGACGATTGATAATTATATTAAACAATGTATGAGGAAAGCAGAAAATTTTTAAGTCAAAGTTATGTAACATCAGACCTGGAGAATCCATTAGCTTCTGACTGCTGAAAGTGTTTGTAAGGGAATACAGCATGTATCCTGTGCTCACCTGTGGGCTTTTGCTGCTGCTCCTCAGCAGAAACAGAACATCTCAGTGGTTGGCTGGACTCACCAGGCTGTAAATGTGTTGTGACAACATGAGGGAGTGTTTGATTTATGGATTTAGTTTGTTTTTGAGGTTTACCCATAGGAATATCTGCTGTAAAGACCCAGCCATATTTCAACAACAAATTCCATCAAAAGTCATATTTGTGGGGGTAAAAAAAATATAGTGTTGTTGCTAGAAAAATGTGCATGTTAAAGTAAATAAAGAACTGGTTTTGCTTTTATTTGTTTATTTATTTATTTATTTTAATTTTAAAAACAAGTGTGTTTGCCACGTATACAGTTGTGTTTTTTACTCCACTAAAATGCTGTCAAGGTTGTGCTTACAGTAAACATTTTAAAATTAAGAACAAATTCATAAGTTGTTACTTGAGGTTCACTGCTGAATAGGGATTATACAGTAATTTTAGATAGATTTCCTTCACCCACCTTTTTTGTAATGTGATTAAATTAAGTCAGCTACTGTTTTGAAGTGCTGCTTTAAGAATGGCCTGTATTTCTTCTAGGACATAATTTCACAAGTTTCTAAAGCTTGTGTGAATACTTCTTAACAGCTAGTCCTGTTAGCCTCCCTGGGTTTACGAAGCCATTTTTCAAGCCTATGCTCCTTCTTATGTTTTTGTTTAAAACTACTACAGGTTTTAAAAGAAATATTGCTAACTTGATAAAATCATCTTGTTACTGAAACTGCCTTTTCAACCACAAAAAGATAAATAAACACTATTTGACTTGCCCAGTCAAAAAACAACGTGTAGAATTGAATTTTGTATTTAGGCTTAACTGAATTTGCATTAAAAACAGTGAGGTAACAACACTTGGTGTCCTGGTTTCAGCTGGGTTGATTTTCTTCATAGTACTGGCATGATTATAGATGCCAAGACGTTTCAGCTTTCCAGTTTCTCCTACTACTCTGCTAGTGAGAGGGCTGGGGAGGAACAGGGAGTCGGAAAGGCACAGAACCAAGGCAGCTGATCTTAGTTGTCCAAAGGGATGTTCCATACTATTTGACATCATATGAAAAAAAGATGAAACTGAAGAGTTGGCTGGGGGAAGGACTGCTACCTAGTGACTTGCTTGGCATCCGTGGCTGGGTGGTGAGCTTTGGCTTTGTGTATCACTTGTCTTGTGTATTCTATTATTTCTCTCTTCCTTAGTAAATAGTTTTACTATACTAAGTAGTTTTAAAAAGTCTTAGTAAATTCTCTCCCCCATCCCACTGGAGGGTTGGCAGTGAGCAGAAGGCTGTGTGGTATTTAGCTGCTTTCCAGGTAAACTACTCTTGGTACAGGAATGTACAAAGTTTGGCTTCCTCTGATCTCCCAATACAAGATCAGTAAGCTAACAAAGGCTTAAAAACTGCTAGGTTTCACACCTCCTCACTGAAGATTTATTCCAGCACAATGCCACATGGAATTCAAGGTCAGATTTGTGCTTATTTGCTGCGTCTTCACGTTTGCAGGGCTAACTCTCAGCTTTGAGGCAAAAAGAGACAGACTCTGAAAGCTGAAGTCCTCTTCTGGCCTGACCTGGAGCTGCCCAGGGCACCTGCTGAGAGGGAAATGGCAGAGTGCACGTGCTGCATTCTGTGTTGTGCATATGGATCAAAAAGTGTACTGGGACATTCTCTCACAATCCTTAGCATGGATTTGGGCACTTATTCTTGTAAATCGCATTACAGCATCTATCTGCAAACAGCAGTAGGGAAACAAATACACATTTTGCTCCAAAATTTGCAATGTCCAGCTGGGAAATCAACACACATTATTTTTTCAAGTAACCTTTTTATTTGTTGCTGATTCACTAGTGTGAGAACAGAGCAGGGAGAGCTGAATAGGTGGCTTTGCTTGGAGGCAGCCAGAGTGGCTGTCATCTGGGGGCACTGAGGTGGAGGGATATGGGATGTTTCTCATCACCTCAGAAAGCATCACTTCGGACAGTATTGCTAGCAAGTAAAGTGGGTCAGGTGTAGCTTAAGGCAGCGGGACTTAGTGTTCAGGAATAATTCACTCTGAAAACCTCAGGGGATCCCAAACCTGATTTTATTCATGTATTCAGGTTTCTGACATGCTTATCTGTATTCAGGGATGGCAGGCCATGAGACAGTTATGGTTGTTACTAAAAATAAATAAACAAAATACATTGATGAAGAGTGAGGGAGTTGGTAGAAGTGACTTTTCCATTCAGGTGTTGTTTTCTTCTTTTCTCCCCATCAAGAATTCTTTTTAGACAATATTGATTAAGATACGCAGATATATATTTGACGTAAGTGGAAAGGAGACAAAGTTTCTATGGTTACTTATCAGGATGCTAAAAAAAGCACTGAGGACCCCAAAATAATAATCCAGCTTTCTGTTTAAATAGCTAACCAACATATCGTCTTCTGGGAAAATACCTTATGCACAGAAAGATGGCTCTTCAGAACTGATTTCTGCTTTTGTTTAATGAGGTGCTTTGTTTTGTAGTGTTTTGTCTTCCTTTATTTGCAGTTAAGATATGAGCTTCAGAAATGTAATTGTGGTTTCAATAGCCAGGGTAGCAGGTCTGAGTCTGAAGTAATAACTTGTTTTCCATAACCTCACAGAACTAAATGTGAGAAAAGTTAAGGGGAACCAATGGCAGAGGTCAGAATTTTTAAGGCAATATTCCAATTACAAAATAGATATCCAGTAAATTTCTATAAAGTGGAAACGAATGTACAACGTAGCAGTTATTAGTAATACAGGATGTTACTGATGCTTGAAGGATCGTTTCTGAAGAAGCTGCTTTGTGGATCCTAGCCTCACAGTCCACATCGTCCCTGCTCTGCCCCTCAGCTGCAGCAGAGAAGACCTGTGGCTGTAGCTTCAGGTTGGAGTCTGCCTTCAGTCGATTCAGCTGGTTGAAGCAGATGGCAGCACTTATGTTGGGCGGTTGGGTACTGCCTTGCAAATTGTGTTGCTGAGGGCACAAAACATTTATTGCTCGTGACTACAATGTCAACAGTGTTTTCAGGGTCGCTGGTTACTGCTTTACTAACAAGCTAGTGCAAGACCTCTAATTAAAGGGAGGCTTTTACCACTGCTGGTCTGCATGGTAATAATCACTACTAATAGAAAAAAATGCTTCAGTCTTTTGAACATTTTTAGCGTTTTTCTTTTTTGTTGTTGTTTTGGTTTGGTTTGGTTTGGGTTTTTTTGTTTGTTTTCTTTTGTTTGTTTGTTTTTCCTTAGGAGCATATTTCTGGATAGATTGCACTCTTAAGTTTATGCCCTGTGCTGTTAATGTAAATTGCAGAGAGAAGGAGATTCCTGTTAGGACATGCTATTTTCCATCACCTGTGTTCCCTTCCATAATATCTTGCAAACAAGGACAGGAGGAATACTTACATTACTAAAATAAATTTAAAATAAAAGCTATTTTATGAGTGTTTTGGAACAGAGTTACGACTAATGTTTTTTATTCTAACAGAACCTTATTATTATTTTAACAGAAAACTGTCCTAACAACCAATTAGAAATGAGTTCAGGTTAATCAACTTTTCCTTGCTCTTTCTGATATGATCTCTGGGACTGATGCTTAACACTGAAGCTGATTGGAACATATGTCTTTAAAACTATCATTTCAAGGATAGGTTCTATTCCTATAACTTCCATGGTGCAAGGAAGACCTGAGGATATTTGGTCATCCAGCGGTGATGTTGTTGCTGTGAGCTTTGTTCTTGGACTGGTAATTGAATAGTTTTAAAGCACAAAGTGCTCATTTCAGGCTTTGTGTGGGAAATGATTTCAAATTTCTGTTTTATTAATACAAGATGCTTGTATATGATAAAGATATTCCTTCAGAAATTGAACCTTTATCCTATTAGTGGAGTTTTTTTGTAAGGCTTTTCTGCATACATGTTTGGTTTTTTTAGTGCATATAGTTTGCCTAACACTGCAGAGCTTTCACATATGCTTCAGTGCATCATTGCAGTGTGTATGATTCTGGAGCAATAAATAATAAAGATGCAATACTTCATGTTCTCAAGAGTATTCCATTGGAATTTGGATACAAAAATGTATGTCATTCAGAGTTGTTTCATTAAATCAGTTGTTAGATGGGGTAGTTTTTCATTAAAGTGAGATTGCTGAGCATTTTTGCCTCCACTTTCTTAGAAGAAACAGTTGAATCTCTCTTCCCTCTCTAAAAATATCCAATCAAAATTAGATACGGCCAAGAAATAACTTACATACTGCCTGAAAAATCCCTTTTAAGAGTCTTTTTGTTTGTTTGTTTGTTTGTTTTGTTTGTTTGTTTTTGTGGTGATCACTTCGCCAAAATAATGATATGCAAATCAAAAAAATTGTAATGATTCTGTAGGTAAAGAACACAGTAGCTTAAAATTAAAGAGATTTTAAAATATATATTTAAAAAAAATAGCATATCAAAATGATGTATTAAGTATGTTGGGAAATCCTCTTCTTTGCATTTCCCCTAAAGAAGTCAAGGTATTTGAGAAGGTATTTCCTTGCATGTTTTAGGTATAGATATTTTCTCCTGAAAACATTTGATTATGGAGTGGCATCCTGACTTGTATTAATACAGATTCACAATATTCTGTTAGACATAGGTCATGTTAAACATAGGAGCACTTTGTAATGAGAAAATATTTTAAAAGAAAGAAAAAAAAATAGTGAACTTCTGTCTTTCAGTTTTTGTTTATCCATTCCATCTAAATATCTATATTATATGTGATGAGAAAAATGAGAAAAATGGAGCTCACCCTGCCTTCCCCATGTTCTTTTCTTTAAGTCTCTTGCCTTATTCTCTACTTTATTAGAATTTTATTGATGGGACAAGGAAGAATGGTTTTAAACTGTGATAGGGGAGGTTTAGGTTAGATATTAGGAGGAAGTTTTTCACACAGAGGGTGGTGATGCGCTGGAACAGGTTGCCCAAGGAGGCTGTGGATGCCCCATCCCTGGAGGCATTAGAGGCCAGGCTGGATGCAACTGAGCAGCCTGGTCTGGTGGTGGTGGGGGGAGGGGGGTTGAAACTAGATGAGCATTCTGGTCCTTTTCAACCCAGGCCATTCTATGATTCTGTGCGTGATTCACCTCACAGAAACCTATCTTTTAGAAAAACATTGTTCATTTATAATGAATGATGTACATAAAAAGAGAGTGCAAATGGACCTCTCAGATTTAAATATTACACTGTGCAGCAAGTCAGTGTAAAACAACACTGTTTTTGTAGCAGTAGAATACAAATTATGAAAACCAGATAGGTAAAATTAACCTGTCACAAATTTAGAAGTTTTTCATTTTCTTTGGTTAGTCACCTAAGATGGGATTTACTGAAATACCATCAAGCACAGACTTCAGCCAAAAGAAAATTTTTATGAAACATTTTTCTTCAGTTAACTAGCAATTACCCACAAGACAGTAAAGTTAATTTGTATTTATTATAATAAGATGAGGTTGGTTCCCTATCTTTTCTTTTGCTAGTGCCCCAGGATGTAACTTTAGATTTTGAATGCTAGAAATAAATACTCACAGAAAACAAAGTGAAATTTACTGCCTTTCAATAGGCTTCCAGGGGGAAGTAGAGACAAGGATAACATATTCTGTCATAAGCAGCAGTTTTGCATGTGAAGTATATTATTAATTACAGAAAGGGTAAGCTGTTGGCTGGCTTTGGGGAAGGCACTTAACGTTATCAGGCAGTGCACTGCCCATGTGTTCTAGGATTATCAATCACCATACAGTGAAGGAGAAAAAATAGTAGTAAATAAGAGATAAAGGATAATATTATTACTTAAAAAAATGAATCAATCAAACAAACAAAAGCTAAGGAAAATTCAGGAAATTCAGATGCTGTATTGATATACATAAGCCTTGTTAGAGCATTTCTCAGAACATTTCAATGCCAAATTAGGCTAGCTCAGCAATATTTTGCGTTTTATTTCTAAACAGTTTATGCCTCTCTCCTAAGAACTTATTCAGGACAAGTTAAGGAAAATCTCTGCATATAAAGTGACATTTCTTACAGCAATATTTGTTGGTTAGGATTTTATTTACTTAATTCCCGTAAAATAAAAAGGAACGTTTATATCACTTTTCTAATGGGTCATACCAGTAAATGAAAGAAGCAGACTTTCACTTGCAACAGAGATTCATAGAAGCTTTAAGAGATTGAACACTGACTTATTTTATTTATTTGTTTTCTATTTTATTGCTATTCTGTTTCCACATTTACTGTAGACAGCCTCCCTAAATCGCAGTCCAACTGTGACATCTTTATGATTTTCCACAAGTAGAAAGCACAGTTTTATACCGATTGTTCATGTTTGAATAGTCTGTTCCTCCTTTGGAACAGAATCATCAGTCTGAGTTTACTGTTCAGGAAAATTATAAACTATTACAATGCAATGAAAGAAAACAGCAATGACTGTTAGACTTTCGGAAGTTAAAAATCTTTAATCATCATCTCCTTTTTATCTGTTCCATGATTTTCTTATTTGCTTCTCACTAAAGGAGAAAAAAATAACTTCCTAATTCTTTTATTGGTAAATAAAATCATCTCCTCAAGCCAGTATGATTGTTTTTATGAGTAAATGCTGAGTCTTCTGCTCTACAGCAAGAATGTAGTCTCTGAAAGTTTTAATGGGCTTTGATGCTATGAAATATGATGTATTTGTCCCCCAATACTAATTATTCATCATTTGAGAACACATGATGCTTTTGCTGCTACTACTCTATAGGCACGCCTTCTTACTTTTCATATGATTAGTTTGGTGTAGTGAGAAGACTCAGCTAAGGTTAAAATGAAAAAATTCTGGACTGGCATAGAATCATAGAATGGCCTGAGTTGAAAATGACCAGAATGGTCATATCGTTTCAACCCCCCTGCCACGGGGGACACACTAAGCTATATTTTAGTTTCATGCCAAGAAGAGTAACTGTGCCTGAGTTGATTCATTTTAAGTAGTGATTTTTTTAATATTATTACTAACTACCAATGAACTGTGATGATTTTTTTTTTTCTTGTGTGCATGTGTGTCTCTGTGTTTGTTTGTTTGTTTGTTTTTTAACCAAACATGGCCTAGAAATTAATAAAAGAATTTTCTCTTTCTGATTTTTCTTTCCTTCTTCATATAGCCAGAGCTAATATATTGATTCAATCCAAATGAAAAGAAAAGCTGTACTGGTGAGCTAAAGTAGAAGTATGAGTAGCAGATGTGCAAACTTACCTGGTGTTTTACCTCTGGGAAACAAGCTCAATGGACTTCAGTGTTGTGACTGGTTGGGAGTTCACGGAGTTTCTGAGGAGTTCACTGATAAGTATTTGTTTTAGTATCGCCTGAAGGAAGGCAAACATTAGTTATTTGGGAGGGAAACTCACTCTTTCTAACTTTGTTTCACAATTTCTTAGGCCATATACAGTTTAGTCAGAGGGAAAAAAAATAAACTTTCATCTCCACATAAATAAAGCTGTCCTTTGGTGTTGTTAAGATACCTCTTTAGAGTGATGCTTCTGCCAAATCTATTATTGTCTATTACTTCAAATATAAAATAGTGTCTCATGCCATGCCCTTAAGTTATGCTGTGTTTCACAAACTATTCATACTCTCTGATAGATTTTCTGAGTTTATATCACTCAATTTTATTGAGATCTTTTATTTTTATTTTATTCAGGCACACAGGTGTTTTGTTCTCTCTCAAACAGACTACAGATCAAGTGTGCTTATGTTTCCAGTGATTTGATTTGTATCTATCTGGTTGATAATTTCTTAAGAAAACTTTCTTGAAATATACCAGTGTTGTCAGGTGAAAATTTGAAACCTTACAAGAGGAGATGTAAAAGGACAGTATATAAAGGTCTAGTGGCATTAAAGAAGAGCTGTGTAAATAAATTACAGTGTGCTTTGGTGAGCCTGTACTCCTTTTTTATGTCTGGACTCCAGTCCTGGCAGATGCTGTGTTTACCCTGCAGTAACACCTAGACACCTGCTCATTTGTACTTCACAGAATTTCTTTGGCGTCCATTTTTTACTTGTTATCAACTGTCATTTGAATTTTTCAGGACTGTGCAAGCAGTGCATCTGTATTTTCAGATCTTTCTCCAGCTGCTCCCATGCAAAGTACTACATTTTAATTAGAAGTGTATGAAGAAAAGCCTGTAAAAACGCTCAAATGCTTCATCTTTTCTACTATAAATACATGAAAAAATGGTTGAAGTTACATAGTAAAGATAAGAAAGTTGCAGCATTCTTCTCTTCACAAGAACAGTTTTTGACATCGCAGTCTACGTATTTATTATGAGGACAGGTTACTTCTCCTGAGCATTCCTTGGTTCAACAAATGGAGAATGCACTGTTATATTATTGTAACTTACTGTCAGTCATTTTCTGAGCTACATTGTTAGGAAAGCATTATGAAAACTTTCTATTTTCCTTCTTACTGTATCATTTAGGAGAACAATTCAAATGTACCAGAATGACTGGAGATACAAACAGAATGTTTGGAGGGACTGTCCTCCAATTCCATGGAGGGAATTACAGAGAATGATTGGAGGGACTGTCCTCCCAATTCCTGGAGGGAATTACAGAGTGGAGATTATTAAAGTGCAAAAATACATCAGGACCACCACTTCTTAAAGTCATGTCTTTTGGGAAAAATAATGAAATTGTTCCAAAGTTTGCAAGCTTTTTGAGCTCAGCATGATCTTTTTTTTTTTCTTGATGAAGATCCCTGGGCGGGTACCAGAATCTTTTAACAAGGTACTAATTGATCTTATAGTGGGAAAGGCTCTATCTGTCACAGGTAGCAGTCAGCGCTGAAACTCTTAAGAAAGCAAAATGTTTTTTTGCTGTGCTCATTCTCTCCATCAATTCACACATATTTGTGACTCTCTAAGTGGACATTGGCCAGGTGGTTTGAAAAGCAGTTATGTGAGTCCCTGTGGAGCAGGCTGCTTAGTGAACTCCTGCTGTTTATTCTCAGGGTCATCATCTACCACCACCATCTCCCTCAGCAAAAACTGAAGGGCCTTCAGATCCTCTGTCGTAACTGTTCTATCTGCCAGAGTGCTGCAAATCCCATGAAATGTTTCCATACCCTCTCTGCCTAAATGTGGAAGATACAGCAAGCTCCTAATCTGATTCTGACAGGGAGTTATGATATTCCTGCACTTTCAGATTGCACAGCCTTTGATATCCAGAAAGTGGTAAAATCTTTGTTTAAGAGCCTGATGGAGAACAGCAAGTATACTAAATCTTAGCTCTTATTTTATAAGACTGAGTTGGCTTTTTTCATCAAATTGTACCAAAAAGACATAGGTACAACTAAGTCATATCTCCATGTTCAATAAGGGCATTTACAGAGTTTGTAAATATCACTGTCGCAATGAGATTTGCATATGCAGACATTTGCAGGTTCCCATGCACAGAGTAGTCTTGAGTTATCTAACCTCGATGGGAACAGGCAATTCACATTGTATTCTCAGTTTGGCAGCTTGGACACATCTCTTATTCATATTCTATGTCTTTACTTGAAGAGCTGTGTGAAGTTCTGTGGCAGTTCCCAGAGGGGTTAATTAAAATATTTGGCCTATTTCATTTTGTGTAAGTTTCATCCTCTTGAGTTTTAGATGTAAATGAACACAGAAACAGCACTGTTTCCTAATGACTTTGATCTGAGGCTATCAGTGCCTCTATGAGTTTCTTAAGATTTGGCTAAGGGTCATCTCCAAGTTGACTCAGTCATGCTCAAGGTTAGCAAAGACAGGTAAAGCTTTGAGATTGGTGTAGCACTGTTGGCACGTAACAAAAATTGCAAGGATTGTTCATTGTTGTTGCTGAATTAAGGAGTGTGATTTCATCATCCTCGCACAAATTCACCCCTTTCTTATTAAGGACTCTGGCCAATACCTTTCAAGTGGTGATTCATGTTTCTGCTACTGCAGTTTGAACAGCCAGTAGCAAATGTCTCTGGACAATTACTTAGTACCACCAGGATATAGTCAGTTTAATCTGCCTGTAGCTGAATAGTCTTTGGTATGAAACTAGAAAAGGAAGAAATAGCTTTTGGGAACTTTTGTATTTCTTAAGTCTGTTCTGGAAAGCCTGTTAACAGTGTCAAGCTACTTAGCAATATTATACAGACACATTTTCTTAAGTTATAGAGTTTTCTTCATTTAGCACTTAGATGGCCACCATACCATGCAGAGAGGCAGTGCAGTGCTCTGTCACTTTTTGAGAGCTGTTGTAAACAGTTGATACAAGCATTCAAGTGAAATATATCTGAAAGGGGCAAAAAAAAAAAAAAAAGAAAAAAAAGAAAAAAAGAAAAAAAAAAGAATCATCATTGATTTTACCTCCAAGAACAAATATACAGTATATTCACAATAAAAGCATTTCAGTTGTTTTCTTGTTTACTTAATCAGTTTATTAAGCAACAAATTGCTTTAGAAAAAAGGTACACTAAGCATAGGCAGTACTTAAATTATTAAACTTGAAAATGAACTTTAATTCTGACCTATTTTGTCTGAAGAATTTTTCAGTTTATTGCAAATAATTTATTTGCTGCAAAATAAGACCTCACAGAAAAGAAAGAAAAAAAACCTTCATATCATGAGAGTCTGCTTTCTTCCCATATCCCTACCACTGATCCAAAAGGCAGCAGCATCTGAAACAGAAAGTTGTGACTTTCAGTTTGCAAGAAATGCTCTTGAGTTCAGTGCCTTGTTTCAGATCACACTAAGAGGACAATGGGGAACTCTTCCTAGATTCCTGAAGTCACTGACAGCATACGATGTTGTGTACAGCTTGTGTCAAAGCTGAATTGCCACTGCTTACAAATAGAACCCTACACTTGTTCAGAATACGACTACCTGTTCTCAGTAAAGTCTCCTACTTCAGTCATAAGCTGGTCAACGCAGAAGATCTGGATCACGTACCTGAAAGGCATGTGTAAAAAAACAACATACTGAAGATGTGTGTAGGTGAAAAGGCAGATGTGTTTTTCTTTGATCTTGCTTTTTATTTATTTTTAATAAACATAATAAATAACAATATTTTTTTAATTTTTATAATTTATTTTTATTAGCCCTCCTCCTAGCAGTGAAGTCACACCCAGTTCCCAGTCTTCTGTTCCTAAACCCACTCCTAGGAACAGGACAGTAGGAGTGGTACACTTGGCTCTGTTTCCTCCCCTCACCCTGTGCTGTAAGTTGCACCATAATTCTCTCTCAGAAGAAATCGAAGAGAAGTGGGCCCTGGAGCATCCATGTCAACCAGGCTTTCCTGTTGGCATGGTAGTGCCATGAAAGGAGCTGGTGACACATTGCTGCCTGACCTGCTCTGCAGGAATTCGTGGACTAGAAATCTCCAGAGGCATCTTCCAGAGCAATTGTCTGCTTCATGGCCCTGTGTGCTGAAAAGAATCGTATTGTAATCGTATAGTAAGAAACTGATTCAGGAAGAATAATGGAAACATCAGCTCATCAAAAAACATTTCTCTTTGCCATCAATATAATGCTATGGGTAGAGTGGTGACACATCCCTACATTGAAGGATGACTCCAGAAACCCAAGTGTATTATTCTTTAATAGCTTGAAAAGCAAACACAACAGTTAACAACACATTATTACCAAAACAACTTCAAGAACCAAAAAAGAATCCTCACATTTGCTGTATTTTGTTTCCCAAACAATTTCTGTGTGACTCCTACCTTCAAGAGGTAGACGTTATCTGTTTTCTGATTATTACTTTCAAAGTTAAATTGGTGTGAAAGGGGTCCAGAGGGTTATCTGTTCATTCTTGTTCTCCAGGCATGTGCTGAGTTACAGGAGGCAAGACAGACACCATGGCAGCTGGAGGTAAATGAGCAGATTTTTGTCCTTCTAGATAGAAGGTCCCAGAATCAACCACTGTCATTGGTGGTGAGTCCAGGAAATAATGTCCCCAGCAAATTCTTTTGCATCTTTCAAGGAGGAGCAAGCTGTATCTGAGTGCACAGTTGGAAGAAAGCCGGCGATGATACATATTAGATGGTGCTGCAATAAAATGTGTAAAAATGGCTTAAAGTGTTCAAAGAAGGGGCTGTTGAAATGTTATCTGCTGTTATTTGACACACAAAATGATGTTATTATTAAGCCTAACAGTAATGGATCCTTTACCCCATTGACTTTGATTATCCTGTACTAATGGCTGGTTCCTTTTCCGTCTCACTTGCGGTACTTTCATTTTCCTCTCTTTGCCTTTTTATTGAGTCATTCAAAAAAAGTTAGTCATATTCCAGAGCTGAGAATGGAAATTACTCTATCTAAAGGACTCATGAAAGTGTCACATCCTCAGAAGAGGTGCTCAGAAAATCGAGAGTGATTTCGCCCTATCTTTGCACTTACCAAGCACTTCTGTTCTCACAGACCTCTGGCGGGCTCTGCAGCTCCATGTCCAACTATAGCTCCACCCAGACCAGTATGCCTACACTGACCAAGTCCAGAAACCAGATTCACATAGGAATTACATAAATTAAGGTAAAGGCAGAGCTATACATGGAAGATTTTCATTCCCATCATGAGGTGATTAAACTAGCCAGAGCCTGAAATTGTGACAATATTCAATATTGAATTATGTGACAATAAAGAAGTTTGCTGCAACTAACATGGAGTTGTAAAGAAAGACAGTTACCTAGGACCTTATCATTATTATTTGTACTTAAAAAAAAAAAAAAAAGAGTCTTTCTATGAAAAAAATATATATATATATTGTCATATCAAATAGCTGTTGTTACTTTTCCTTCTAAAACAGTGACTTGAGCCTGGGCGTCATTTACATTTTTTTCTTTCTAGGATTCTTTCAGCTGCAGACCACTGCAAGAAAATGTACCTTAAATATATGCATCAACAAAATGCTTCATGGTAATATGCAAAGAATATTGAGTCTGGGACTATGGATCCAAGTTGAAGGAAGGAAGATTTAGGTTGGATGTTAGGGGGAAGTTCTTTACAAGGAGAGTGGTTAGGCCCTGGAACGGGCTGCCCAGGGAGGTTGTGGATGCCCCGTCCTTGGACGTGTTCAAGGCCAGGTTGGACGGGGTCCTGGGAACCTGATCTGAATGTGTGTGTTTGGTGGCCCTGCTGGGCAGGGGGGCTGGAACTACATGATCCTTGAGGTCCCTTCCAACCCGGGTGATTCTGTGATTCTGTGATTCTGGGACTATTTACAAGAAAAACAGCAACAATAAACCTATAGATGCTTTTATTGTGGACAAGAAGGGAAGTGTTTTCTGATTTACATCTTTTACTTGATAGTGTGCTGCCAATCTCATAGGCTGTGTTAATAATACTGTTAAGGGTAGCAAGCATATTCATGAAGGAGGTGAAAAATCCATTACAGAGATTACTAACCTATGCCCTCTTTGACTACATAATCTTTCCATCTGCACACTTGAAAAATTATTTCCATTTTGATCCATTAGCTAGGAAATTATATAGAACATTTTTGCAAAGAAAGGGAAAATTGTTTGATGATTTAATGTCAAAAGAAATCTAACAAACATTAAGAATATAAGTGCAATTGTAATGAGTCAGAGAGCAGGTCTTCTCAGACCGAAACAGTGCACAGTAACAGATAACTAAGGTATGACTCTGGAACATGTGAATTTAGCTTTCCAGAGAGGCAGTTGAACAGCCCTCCCTTTCAGAAATGCCTGCAGGAGAACTGTTCCCATCATTTTAGGACAGTCAGAATAACAGTGTTCACAACTACAGTTCAGCAAAGAAGTGCAACCAAACATGAGTGGTGAGAAGCATTAAAAATGTCACCACCATGAAAGGTTCAAAGAATTCAGCATGAAAGCAACACAAGAAAAGCATGAAGACAAGAAGCAAACCTCTAGACTTGGGGCTAGGATGCAGACACGTTTTACATACCAAATGGGTTCCCCCTGGAAGGGCATAATATGAACATGACTGAGTACTAAATCTTTGCAATGCTAAGAAGACTGTCTGGAGTATGGCTTTAACAGATTTTACAACTCTCAGTGTGCACATAATGCATGGAAAGGCTGTCAGTTATACAACAGCCAAATTTGCCACTGTGTTGTTAAATCAACAACAGTTAAATCACAGTGGGATTAAGAAGGCATCTGTAATTCAGTACTGGCAGTGCTGAGGGGCGGAAATGGACTGGAGCAATCTGACTTTGTGCTTGTTGTGACAAGACCTGCTTATAGGGAAAAGCAAGAATAGTTAAAAAAAAAGGGAAAAAAAACCCTCAAGAAGGAAAAGGTGACATGTCTTAGACTTTATTGCAGTTGACATACAGGTCATTTTTAGACAGACACACATAATGTGAAATGGAAGAATCCAGACAGGGAAAACTGAAAAACAGGGTTTATCATCTGGTTATTAGAACATTACTGCATCATGCTGTTATCCTAACATTGATCATGGAAGTTATTCTGGGACTAGAATATATTCCCTTATATTTTCACGAGGGGAAAAAAAAAAAGGATAGAAGAAGCAAATAAATAAAAACAGTTTCACTTTAATTCAATGAAGAAAAAAATTAAAGTTTAGAGATTTTTAAAATACCACACTCTTGTCCACAGGCTGTTCTTTAAGAATTTGTGTTAATCCAAAGCTGGAGAGTTACACCTTAAAAAGAAAGTACTACCTTTTTGTACCAGTTGAGAACATACTGCTTAATTTATCTAGCGAGCTGTAATAATAGAAAGGCAACAATCTAGTACATTTCATAGGAAGTCTGTGAAATATTCAGCAAAAAGTGTGAATGTACAGACAAGGAGCTGCAAGCTGTGTTCTGTTGAATTAAGTAATTCTGCAGACCTGGTTTGTAGCTCAGTGAGGTTTGATCATAAGCTTCAGAAAGCAACATGAAAAAGTCAATGTTGCAAGCATCCAGGTAACTAAAATACCAACTATTCAGCTTTAAGAGCCATTAGTTGAAGATGTGGCCTCACTCACCTAAACAACAGGACCAAAATAATTTCCTACTTTACTATACAGATAAGTTTTCCTATCCAAGAATATGATGTCAAGTCTCAATACGTATGCACTGCTCTCGTAAGAGACTACATAATTCAGAAAGCACTGAGATATTAGCTAAAGATAGTGCAGATGGAAGATGCATCCTGTGTGTCAAAGTCTTGTACTCCTCCTGATGAATTGACGGTAACTTAGAATAGACAAAAAAGTCAAGATTCTACTGTTTACTTGGTTTATCTATGGAGGGAATAAGATGACATCTGGAATAATGGAATAAGGCAATTAAAATAGCAATTAAAGTGTAGCAACCTGCTACAACAAAGGAACAGGAGCTCTGAAACCATGATACCAGGTAAGTTGCTTTGCTTACCACACAATATTGCAACCAAAAATTCTAAACTGCACAGAAGCAGAATATCTTCTACAGCCATCTGGATTAAGAACAGAGAAACTAAGTTATTAAAGGCAACATATGGTAGTGCAGCCAGATAGCTTCAGCCATTCTGAAAGCCTTCAGTATCAGTTGGAGTCTGTCAGAAAGGTTGGAAGAAACCTAAGCAGTATAAGGGGCATTCCAGTCATGTTCATCAAGAAGAACAAAATACAATAAGTTCCTATCAACAGTGGTGACTTAAGCAAGAAATATGTATCTTTTGAAGATCATGCATTAGAGGACTGTCAGCCTCTCAGACTACAGAAAAAGAAGATAGTGTTCATGTCCCTGAAATGTATGTGATTTTTTTTTTTTTTTCAAAAATGAAAAAAAAGTAGTAACACAAAAAAAGTGGTGTTGCCTTTCCTTCGGCAACCCCTGGTTAGTGTCCCATCGTAAAGTGCTCAGACAGCCCCGGCCAAATCACAAGCTTTTCATGACACCAATGTGTCATGAGCGGCAAAATGGCGTTTATTGCAAGCAACACACTCTTCTTATAGCTCTCCCCTGTATCACAGTGCTGCCAATCACCCTTGCTACAGTTATCTGTGCCCAATAGATGTGTGGCATGTCTTGTCTTGCCATGGCTCATCATGGTTTCTCATGAGTCAAGGGGCCCCCGCAGTCCTGTTACTCCTGGTGACCTCGACAGCCTCCGCTTTATGTGTTTCGTTGACTACATCTCTAACTTGCATATTTTCTTAACTACAAAGTGGGGGAAAAAAAAAATAATAATCCTTCAGAAAGATGGAAGCGACATCAGTCTGTTAGTTATGCACGCCTATCAGCAGACCCTAGCATTGGTTAATTTGACCTGACCTGGATCAAGAGCTCCAAGGTAGGATGGCATGGGAAAGAATGTAATTGCCAGCTAGGCACAGGAAATGTTTTGGGCTACAAATAACATTCCAGTGTAACAATGACTATATTTTAACTTGCAACATGTGGCACAGAAATTTGTTTATCCTACTCTTATGCTTTTTCCTTTTTTGCAAATTTTTATATATTTATTTTGATAAATGCATCAGAATATAAGGTCTGATTGATAATATTATGCTTCTCAGATGATATTTGGAGATAATTTCTCTGATTTTGTCCTCAAGGTGAACAAGGTTGAAAGTGAAACTGGTCCCAGTAAATGAGCTGTGGCTTTAAGAAATGCAGACGTTCTTCCTCTCACTGTATGTCTGACTTTACCACAACTCATCTTATTTATAAATAACTGATCTTTTGTATAGAAGAAGATAGTAAGAAATGTGTTCAGAAGTATCTCAAGAGCAATATTCAGTTATGTATACAATAAAGAATCCACTTTGTACTGACTCATATTCCTTGTCCATGGAGAGACAGTAAACCAGTTTGGTTTTGGGCTTGGGAGTGATTGGACACCAGTGTCCCATTCAGGGAGAAGCAAGTGAGGTGCAGATTGGCCAAGGCAAACAAGTCAGAAAATGAGGAGGTAAGAAACAGCCTGAGAGAAGAGTACAAACATTATAGATGTGATTCAACTATGCATGCAAAGACTCTGACAGTCGCTGTCCTTCAATTCTTGCTGTTGTGCACTGGAAGGTTATCCAGCATCTGATTGTGTTAACAGCCTGAAAGTGGAGGTACCAGTCTCCTGCAGAGAGCTGTGGCAGCTTGCATGTTCTTCTGGAGGAGTTCCGCTGAATCTGCATCTGCCTTGGGACAAGGCAGTGAGAGACAGCTCACCTGCCTACTTAGGTAGAAAGGCATTTTTTTTGACATTGCTGTTTCTTTGGAAACTGCATCATCTCAGATTATACCACACTAATCTAAATCCTCCAGAGCATTTGTGAGTACAGCAAGAATTAGAAAAAATAGCTTCCATCCTTGTTCCATGGCTTCAGAAGACCTTGCTAGGAAGGCAAGTATTCATAAATCATCTGGAAAATAATGTAAGCACAGGGAAATGCCTAGCAGTAATCTACCTAAGGCAGTAGCTCCTTAAAAATTCTCTGTTGGCAGAGAGGAAAGAGTTGGGCAGCCATAAGGCTGGAGAATTTCCCACTTATTCACTTGATAGGAACACTTACATATTTGATAATACAAGAATTTGTGTATGATGAAATTCAATGGGGAGATTAAACCGTGGAGGGTCAGCTGATGTTCATTACCACATTGGAGCTTTTCTTCAAAAAGCAAATTGTAGATGTTGTGCTAAAAGCAACAAGTGTTTGAAAGACATTCATTTTTGTAATAGCTTAAAATATTTCAACCAAATGGCTCTCAGGTAAAAATTGACAAGAATATCCTGTGTTTCTTTACGGAAAGCACTGATGTTTTTGTTTGTTTCTTTGTGGTTTGGGTTTTTTTGGGGGAGGGAGAAAAGGGGGGAGGGGGGTTTCAAAAGAAATGCTACAAATTGCTGTTTCTAATTGAGATCCACTAGATTTGCTTACGATGGCTTAGGCATTCACAAGTACAATGCCTTTTATTGAGTATACAGAAAATCATTTTACAGTAAAATGTTATTACACATCTAAGCACATGTTAGAAATAGAACAGAAATTACCTAGGCCTATTGTTTGCTCCAAAACACAGTTAACAAGAGCCAGCATGCATGTAGACAGTTTTTATGTAGTTACAATTATTTTGAGGCAGAATTAGAAAGAATAACACAATAAAATTCTGCGAGTAGTATATTCATAGGTTGTCATGCTTTCTTTAATCATAGCTGAAACATAAAGAAGGAAAAATATAAACAGGAGTAAATGAGAAAGGTACTCATGACATGTGTGCAAATGCAAATAATGGCAGTGAAATATAAATTCTGTAAAAAAAAAAAAACAGTAAACCCTGTAGCTAGTTTTAATGGATAAAAAATGGGAACACACTCAAATGTAAAGTGTCCTTTATTGGATTATCTGGAAATCTAATGGTTTAAATTTTAAAAATAATTTCTTTCTTTCTCTCGCAGTAAGAAGATAGCATGACTAGAATATGGATTTTCCATTACTCTAATATAAAATTTGTATTTTTTCCTCAAGTCCAAATTATACTTTAATTATCTGGAGATAAATTGAGAGTAGATAGTAATAAAATAATTGACTTGTCTGGAATAAATTTTGCTGATGCCACATCTGGAGTCCTGTGTCCAATTCTGGGCTTAGTGTGAGAGAGACCTGGAGATACTGAACAGAATGCAATAGAGAGCTATCAAGTTGATGAAGGGACTGAAGCACATCTTCTGTGAGGAAGGACCTGGGGAAGTGGTTGAGTCATTGATGCTGGAGGTGTCCAAGAAATGTTTAGATGTTGTACTAAGTGTTATGGTTTATTGGGGAAATATTGTTGGTAGGTAAATGGTTGGACTGTCTGATCTTGGAGATCTTTTCCAACCTTGGTAATTCCATTATTCTATGATAGAGCTGAAATTGTTCAGCTGAAAAAGAGAAGGGTGCAAAGAGGACAGAGGCAGATCCTTTTCAGCTGTACCCAGTGCCAGGACAAGAGGCAGCAGGCACAGGAGATTCCCTCTGAACAACAGGCAGCCTTCTGTGTTGTGTGGATGATGGAGCTCTGGAGTAGGTTGCCCTATGAGGGTGTGTAGTCTCCTCCTTGGGGATCTTCAGAAGCTGCCTGGACATAGTCCTGCACATCCTGCATGTCAGGGCTTAGTAGGGGTCAGACCAGATGGACCCAGAGGGTCCTGGCAATCTCAGCCATGCTGTGCTTCTGTAATTCCATGATTATACATGAATTTGCATGCAATAGTAGTAAACGTTATAAACCAGCACATCAAAGAAAGAAAGAGAGAAAGAGAGAAAGAGAGAAAGAGAGAAAGAGAGAAAGAGAGAAAGAGAGAAAGAGAGAAAGAGAGAAAGAGAGAAAGAGAGAGAG
>NW_024884878.1:3727525-3729924 GCF_019232065.1 Centrocercus urophasianus
AAAAGAAATGTGTAAATCACTATTTGAAATAATAAAGATTGAAACTTGGTGAGTAAAGTAAGGGTAAAGATAGACAGAGGACTGCAGATATAAAAATTCCAAGAGTGATATTAATTAACTTCCTAAAAAGGACCTATTGTTAGGGAGAATCTGAAGATATTATGCTTTTCTACCACAACAGATGGTTTAGAAATAATAAATTAGAATGAATAAGTCTGTTCTCAAATTTTATGGGACACAACTTGTCACTGCTTATTGGATAAGCATGAATGAAAAATTAAATACAGATGTTTCTATTCATTTGTGTGCCTGACAACTTGATGGTGAAAAGGAGTATTTTCAGTGTAAATCTAGCATTGAAAGAATTAGCTTAGTCTCAATACGTGTCCATAAGTTTCTTATCTGTTCAAAAATTCATAGTTTTCAATTATCCAAGCAGTATCTTTGCCTGCCTACAGAACTGTAATGTCTGGTATACATCCTAATATTCTTATGGAAGTAAACATATCTAAATTTTCCTTTACACCAACAAAGTCAGTAGTTATGATAGCTAAATTTCTTGAAAGCCAGTAAAATTCCAGGCCGCCTTCATCTCAGAAACATTGCTTGCAACTTTTTATCAACACTTTTTTTTTTTTTTTTTTTTTTGTTTTTTTTTCCCTTATTGGGTTTTATTGAATTTGCCTTCCAAATCTTATTTAGTCTGAAAGGCAAATGAAATGTTTGTGTTTTCCAGAAAACAGAACTGTATTGTATTGGTAAATAATTTATCTCAAAACCAATCTGATAAAAGCTCTGTAGACTAATTGTTCACTGTCTGAAAAATTCCCATCTTTTGTTTATTTTACGTTTGTCTTAATCTTTCTATTTATTCCACATGTCCCCTTGAGTTGTGGTTCTGATTCCTGCTTCACTTACAGCATCCTCTGTGGGATTCTCAGTCTTACCTTGATAATATTTTGGAGGCAAAATTTTAAAATTAGACTCGGACAGCCTCTGTTACTTCTCAGCAGAATATTTCAGTTACAGATCCTACAGTATAGTCTACATAGTATACACTCTTCTGTCTGATACTGTGATTATATTTTTTATTATCTTCCATAGTTATTCCTGTTCACCTGACTACCAGATGACCAATCAAGTCCCCAGGAAGGGTTTTCATGTTCTTTATTTCTCCTCTTTCAGAAATCACAATGAGGATGAGGAATTAGTGGTGGAGTTCATTGTGTGCTATCATTGAGCCTCCATTGTAAGATGAAACAGTAAGACAAAGACACAGATAGCTTTTGTTCTAGCTGTGACAGTCAGACCTTATTCATGCTGAAACCTCTCAAGGTTTTGCCTCTGGTAGCAATAAAGAAAAAAAAAGATTGCTTGATAGATTTGTCTTTCCACCCTTATGGAGGCTTTAAATGTTATCTCAGCTTCTTAATTTTAAAACATAGTAATTACAGGGGGTTTATTCATTTGCATATTCTATTTTTAACAAAGATAAAACCTACCCCAAATATATGTAGATTATTGTGTAGGAAAAATGTTCTTCACCATCTGGAGCAAAAGTATTATGAGGAGTGCAACAATCAGTCTGGAGAAGGGGTGACTCAGGAGAGCTCTTATCACTCTGTAGTTTTCTGAAAGGAGGATGTGATGAGGTGGGTGTTCACCTCTTCTCCCAGGCAACAGTGATAGAATGAGAGAGAAATGCCTCAAGTTGCACCAGGGGAGGTTCAGGTTAGGTATTAAGAAAAAATTCTTCTTGGTGTGGTTGAACTCTTATTTTATTTCATTTTATTTTTGGCTAAAGAGTAACCCAACATAGTGTTGGTTCAACTTTTGAAAGATACATATATATTTTTTGCATACACTCACAATTTTTTTATAGTTAATTGTTTTGTTAATTTGAAATACATTTGGAAATTTGTTATTCAAGCAACCCCATCTGAAGCTGAAGGTTTTGAATTTCTTTGTTGATGGTCATTTAGAGTAAAAGAGTTCTGTTCCTTTTCAACAGATAATTCAAAAATTCAAAACAGTTTTCTAGTCCACTATAGAAGCAGCAGTTATTGTGATTATCCAGAGCCAAAGAGTTTTTTGTTACTTAAGAGTCTATCAAACTCTCAAGAGCAGTGCACTGTGTGTAGCACTTGTGTTAGTTTTCTTTGTCTGCCACCAAGTATGGATCTTCACCCTGCTTTGCCACAAATGACTTGAAATCTGAGTAGTTCATGGTATTAGTGGAGAAATTGACCTCGTTTTCCTAACAGTTCTAACATTTCAAAATAATGTTCTCAGGAATCAGGATAAACTAAATACGTTTAAATGCTTTCAGTGATTCTTTCACTAATATATATTAAAAAAAAAAAAAAAAAAAAAAAAAAAAAAAAAAAAAAAAAAAAAAA
>NW_024884878.1:3730024-3736406 GCF_019232065.1 Centrocercus urophasianus
AAAAAAAAAAAAAAAAAAAAAAAAAAAAAAAAGCAAAATGTGCAGAATGAGGTGACAATGCTTCCACTGGATTCCACAGATTATGCTTTGTTTGCACTTTTTCAGCCAGCTCTGAGTTGTTGTTGGTAAATTGCAAGCTCATTGTGACAATGACATTTTTCCATCTTCTCTGCAGTGGTTTCTCTTTCTTCTATGTCAGTAGTGATTAGTGCTTAAAGCAGAAAGTCTGGTAAAATGGTTGATTAAGAAACTGAGTACATTCAAAGGGCAGATAAGTACATACGGGAACACCAGAGTTGGGTTACCTGCCTTTACGCTTAACAACCAGAAGGTTTCAGGCAGCACAATTTCTCATTTACAGACAAGCTGCTTTGAATGTTTTGTGAAAAAGGTACCACTGCTTGCAAAGTGTCAGGGGGTGCAGTAGCTGATAAGAAGAGTAACAGAATATTTTGAACAAATGACTGAACTTTGAAAGAAAAAGAGAAGGGCATGACAAGTGTTGTATGAAATGGATTTTCTATTCGCAAGCTTTGAAATACATAGAAGGAAAGTATTTTAAGAGTAAAGATTTAATGAAAAAGCCTAAAAATATGACAGTAGGATTCTCTCTTAGTCCTAGTTTCGTTATTCTATCTCCAAATATCCTGAATTTTTCCACTAACATTCTTTTTATAAGGAAATACAAATAATATTTCTGCAGAAATAACCTATATCAGAAAATAAGTTTTAGGGGTACAACCTTTTACATACTGAGCTTGGGAAAGATATATCATATCCAAATTACAGCATATTCTCCACTCATGTATTTTAATCCTGTATTGATCAAAGATGTGACAGTGATAAAAGATAAAAGAACCGAAGGCTGTGCTTCTGGAAAGTGGTCATCTGCTGTCACATTTGCAAACAGGTATGAGTTATTTGTTTTACCATGGCATCAAAAAAGAATTCTACTCACTGTCTTACGATATGAATAAGCTTGTAGCACCTGATGAATTGTTAATTTACCTCTTATCCTCTGCTTTCTGCATTTATGCAGAACCTCTGTGAAGTCCTCAGCTTCTGAATTTCCTGGCAATAGGGCTTACAGCTGCAGTGAATGAGGCACTGAGTGGAATAAAGGCAGAAGATAAAAGTGGATCTAGAGAACAGTTTTGAGTCTGACAGTTCATCCAGTTTTGCTGGACAAATCTGTTATTTTCCTGATATATTTACTTTCCTTGTTGTTTTTCAAAGTTGCAAGATGCCAGCCAAGGTCATTAAGCAAGAGGAAAATCTGTGGCTTCCTGTTTTCCTGTAGGGCAAATATAGATCACAGTGCAGAATAATATTGCTTCAGGCTAATGGATTTACTGTTTTGTTTTATAGTTTTGTTTTTGTTTTCCTCTTATTCACTGATACCCCATGTTTAACTCTGGTCTCATAAAAACACTGACATTTTTCAAACTTGAACAGGCAAGGAAAAGAAAACTCTCTGTAGGATTTTTCTTTTAGTTAAGGGCAAAAGTATGCTGCAGTCTCTTTCCTTTTTGAATCTCCTTGGGTGACTCGTTCAATGAGGAAGCTGCTGTTATTTGAATGCCCAGTTTCTTAGGAGTTATTCCCTTAGGCCATACAAAGGCACGTCTAAGGACAAAACTGTTACCAAGCAAAGCAGTTTATTCAGCCCCGCTTCTGCTTGATCTTATCAACAGCACATTGTCCCCTGCATTTGGGCATGGACCAGCATCAACTTTTCTCAAAGGAAAGGGATGAGTAGGATGCTGCCTTCTTGTTGGCAGCAGAATGGAAGAATATAACCACAGTACACTCACACGCAGTTGTTAGCAGAGAAGGCAAGGCTTGCTTGGTCACTTCAGGCCTAAGTGTCTGCAGCCTTTCACAAGGGAATTTAAACTCAAGTTGCAGATAAAACAGAATTTGATGGAATGAAAGGAGAGGATGGAAAAAAGGAATATTTTATCTGTCCCTGAGGACATGTGGGATTTAGCAGATCCTTTCTTAGAAACCCATATATAGATTTTTTAAAAAAACCTTAATCCCTTCTGCAATCCTGAAAGTTAAATCTTTTATTTTTCTTCAGGTTCCTGCCTATCTGAAACCAAGTAACTGCAACTGTCCCAGTCTCATCTCACCCACTGATTTTTGGAGAAGTAGGGATTTCGCATATTTATATAAACATGGCAAAGGATCATTGCAGGGAATGCAATAAGTGTACAGCAAGAGGACTGTTTTCTGCAATGTTTGAGTGGGCAGTCCTCTTCTTGCTATTTAAGGCATAACCTATTTGTTTTGAGACATTAATTGTTTTGTTCATTTCAGTTTGCTGTGCAATTATAATGCATTCTTCCCATATGCATCTGTGGTACCATTTATTGTATTTGTTGTGCTGTAATCTTTACAATTTTATAAAAATAGCAATTAAAATATGAAGGAAAATGGCTGTAGTATGTAAGAGTATTTATGTCTGCTTGGAAAGATGCATCATGTTTCTTTGGGGGATATTTAAACTCCTCATAAAGTGACTATTAAGGTATAATTATCTGTGGTTTTAAGGTGGTTTCTGAACGGTAACGATTCTTGATAACGTTGATTGTCTTTCAGGCATAAAAATTGATGTTACTGTGAGGTTTGTAACACCCTTCTCTATGGATGCCTAAGTAAGTGAAAAGAAAGAATGTCTGAGACATAGATTTCTTTCCTTGAGATATTCACATAGACTTATCTGTGAGCAAAAAAAAAACTTTTTCCCTAGGAATGAGAGCATCCTCCTGTGCAGTATTGATATGTAACGGTGTTCAATACAAAGAAACCAGTATCTGGGTCACCATGCAGGAAAGCGTGTCTTACCTGTCTATCCCACACCTGCTTTTCAAATCTGCTTTTAATTTTTGAGGAGCTGGCAGGAAGATTGCACCACAAAGGTGAAGGCAGAGAGTCCCAAGCCATATCCAAATCATTGGATTTCTCCTTAATAAGCAAATATATAAATAAATCTTAAAACCACACAGCTTTTCACTGCTACCTTTGGAATCTGTGACCCAACATCACAAAGCTCAGTGCAGAAAAGTTCTGAATGAAACATGATTGATTAAAATGAGGGTCTAGGCCATCTCAGTCACAATGGACTACAGTGAAGTTCATGGATAGCATCAGTAATTTTCTTGAGGCTATATCCTTCTTATTAGCAGCCTGATATCAGTGATACCTAGCAATGAGGGGAAGTGCTTTCAAGATTTGGTTCTGTTTCCTTTACAAACCAGCAACAGTGAATTCAGATTTTGGTACTAACAGTAAGGTAGTCCAATGACTGTAGGTTCAGATAATAATATGACTTAACAACAGTTAATTGATCATCTTTTGTAATTGTAGTAACAAAATGTGTTGTTAAAAGGAAATTAAGTCCCATACCTCAAGATTCTGTTGTGTATATTTAAGCTGCTGTTGCAGACCAATTTAACCATAACTTGCAGCTGCTGTAGCAATAGTTTGAACTAAACAATAAGAATGGACAACGGAGTTGTGACAAGGTAAATAATTCACACTTTGAGAACTCAGCAAAATAAGGTCAGTTTTATCTCACAGGTGATCTGGCAATTTGATCTCTTCATCTGGTGATGAGAAGAGTGCAGTGCTTTGAAAGAAAACCCACAATACTTGATAATTGATGTTTAAAAACCTTTGTTTTGCAGTTGGTAGTCTGTATAATTTTTTATCTGAGTTTAGACATACTAAGTCTTCTGTAGCTCTGCTTTGTAGGCAGTGGGTCTCAAAAATGAGTATCAGACACTAGTTTAGTCCTGGGGGACTGTGATGTGTTTGAAGCCTTTTCTGCACATCCTTCCAGATATTCATAGAGGTCTGAGAATCCTATTTCATGGAGAAGAGTGGAAAATAGTAGATTCTGGCTCATATTTTTTTAACTTTCCCTTGATTTCCTCAGTATTTACTCATCCTATACAGACACATGCAGAAATTGTAATAAAAGCAGAGAAGAAAAAAATACAGGTTGTTTCCAGTTTCCCATATCAAATTTATTAAAAATAGCTTGATCCAGCAGCCATTTTTGTCACCTTTACTTGCAGAAATATAGTACAGCTGATGTGTCCATAAAACGGTCATTATTAGAGTTTACAATGATGAGGAACTAAGCTATGTGAAAACAAGGATGTGTGTGAACTAACTTAATATCCCATTATAGAGCTGAAGTTGTCATTTGCCTACATCAAGGTAGCTGTTTCCAATTTTAAGTTGCTGTTAGCAAAAAGAATAGAAACAGAAGAAGTGAACAGGTAGTTCAACTACTCTCTATTTTTTCCGTATTCACCATTGAACAGCTCATGTCAATGCTAAAATTAAAGTCAAGATAGTGGAGATGATTTTTCTTAGTTTACTTTCTGTGTCCACAACATGAAATATATGCAGTGAAATCTAGAATTATAACCATTTACTGGAGAGAGAAAAAGAGACTGTGTGGGGTTGTGATTCATACATAACACTGATACTTAAAAAGCAGTTAGACCTTTGAGCCTGCAATACTTTAAAATTTGCTACTGGTTTGAATTTTTTAACCTACTTTAAGCTCTTACAAGAAAACTATGCCTGGACCCAGTGTTCTGTTTGTTTGTTTTCATTTCATAATTAATATATTTGATTACAAGCTTGTTTTTTATGTGAGGGAATACTCAGCATACACTGGTGCGTCATTCCACAGAAATGCACTTAAGTGCATAATTTCTTTCTACTGTCTTTACTATTTTGTATTCTTTTCTTGCCAGTGGTAATGACTTTCACTAAATAAAATCTGGCTGTCTTAGAAATCATGTGGTTGTAATTAAAAGTTCAGCTGTGAGTTCCCTGAAAGACAAATCAGACACTGAGGAATACTAAGTAAACACATATGCATGACAGCATCTCATAGGATGTTTTAATGTCTCTGTTAATAGTTACATAACAATTAGAAGGACAAATGCATGCAGTTAATTCTTCTCTAAAGCCATCACTTCTGCTGGTAAGGAGGCAGTTTTCAGGCTCCATGTAATGTCCAAAAGATGTTCTTCAGGGAAATTTTACCATCACAGAATTTCAGTTCCTGATGTGAAAACATACATAAAATATTCTGACTGGAGCCAAAATGTGTCATCTACTTTTCTAATACACATTTTTTCAAGAAAAAATGCATGCAATGATATGTCATCCCTCGGACTACTCAGAGTTGTTTAGCAGAAGTTAAGTAGCGCTTGTTTTGTTTTGAAATATTGTTCGCTGAAAATAGTGAGAGAATAAAATTCTGATGTATTTTAAGTTAATGTAAGAGGAAAAAATAATAGAGATTATTATCTCAAATGAAGATGTAGAGAAGTCCATTTTAATCTCAGTACAACTCAGTGTAACTAATGTGTCCTGGAGTGATAAACATGGCTTCTACATACTTTATAACTGATGATATTGTATATTGCTTTGCAGTTTGTAAATCCTGTATTGTCAAGAACACCCTCAAAAAGAATCAAAGATCACCGGAGAGAAGTTTCCTAATCATTTCATGTGAATACTGTTCCCCTAGAGTATAAGCCTTTTATGAATTTCCAGGTGTAAAAGATGAAGGAAATGCTAGTATCTGTCTATGTTTTATCTGTCTAAATTGTTGCCTATTTGTCTGATAATTTATGGTCTTTTAATAAAGACTGGAGGTACTGCCCTAACCCTTGTAGAAGGCTCAGTCACTGACTCACTACTGTTAAATGGAGACTGTCCAGAAAGAGGTTTTCTTGGCATGGAAGCAATAAAAAATGCAGTTCAGATACTCCAGTGCTTTCCTCCACCTGAAGCAGAGAAGAGAGGAAAGGTGTTGCAGGGGCACTGTGTAGCTATGAGTGGTGATTCCTGGCAACAGATGCTGATGCAGAATGGCAGCAGGGGTACCTCTTCACGTGGGCACTGCACACAGCTTCTCGAGCCTCAGAGCAAGTCCTTGAACCTGACTTTTCCAGGCTGAATCTACTGCTGGTGGAGAAACTGACCTTGTTTCTTTCAGTCGGCATCAAAGGTCAGGAGATGATTTCTCTTGGAACTTTTGTGTGGCCACAAGTGTAGCTGGGCTGTCACAATGTCTTGATCTCTCTTGAGTCTAAAAGGCTTGAGGGTGAACGTGCTACTGTCCCTCCACACTTATGTAATGGTTTAAAAGACTGTGAGAAGCATTTGAACTATGGACATCCAGGTCGTTTGGGCATGTCAACCTGTGCATCCTAGACATGAAGATATACCCCACAGAGTACAGCGCTTTCTTACAATTCAGCAATTAAGATAAAGCTAACAATCCTGGATTCATTCTCATATTAAAAAAAAAAAAAAAAAAAAAAAAAAAAAAACAAAAAAAAAA
>NW_024884878.1:3736506-3819062 GCF_019232065.1 Centrocercus urophasianus
AAAAAAAAAAAAAAAAAAAAAAAAAACAAACCATCAACTACTTAAAAGAAATAGAAGTAATAATAGTAATTCTGCTTTCCTCCAAGGAAGAGTTAAATAGGGTGGCATTTGTTTGTCTTTATATCAGTCTTTTTGCTTTGTTTGATGAAAACAAAGGCAATTTTCACAGCTGAAGAGTGATCTTGGCACATGAGTAATGTTGAAGTGTAAATTTCTCACTGCTCTGTTCAATACCCTCTTTTATTGTATGCTTAACATAGCATAATCAAGCTTAACAGCATGTCCAGCTGTTAAATCTACATGGGTTTTCCCAAGTAGCAGAAATTCTCACAAGTCTGCGGGAGGCTTTGCTTATTCTCTCATTCATTCACATTTCTTTTACAGTTGGTATAACCTTTGAGATTCTTTCCTGTGTGTGACTGATTAGATGTTGTATCAATTCAACTTTAGAAGGATCACCATAACATTTCTCAATTTCTTGCCATGGGGAACCAGTACGAAAGAATGTTTCTGCCCTACTTACTGGGTTTAAGTACTGCAAAGCTTGGACTGGTTGATTATACACAAATGACTATCAACCCGTTCAGATATGAACATTCAAACACTCTGTGTAATGTGTCAGCTTAGATGGGAACAACTGTGCTCATAGATGTTCATGAACACGTCATGTTGTCTCACTTACAAAGCAAGGGAGTACAATTGCTAGAGTTCTCAGTTTCCATTCCCATGTTGCAATGGAACGTGCTTCATGTCTATATCATGTCTTCATCCACTGTACATGTTTTTGCTCCTAATCTCTGACCCCCTATTAATGATGTGGTAGCCACCTAAAAGTCTAGTTGGTTGGCATTGGCCATCCACTACACTCAGTCTTCTCTTTCACTAGTGTGCAACAGCTGCATGTCTGGATAGTGCAAGCCAATTTTCTATTTGGTATTGTCTGAGAAGTACTATTTGAGAGAGGGGCTGGCAAAGAACTGGCCAACAGGAGATGGCAAGTAAGTGGTAACATGTAATTTAGGTGGCAGCAACCTGGTTTGGCATAGCACAGAATGATTATTCTCTGCCTAATTCAGCTCCAGCCTGGGCAAACATGACAAAGGGGATATAAAGGATTTGCTTTCTGGTCCCATTCATGCTCTTGTCTTCTTGCCAGGAACGGTCAGCTGTAATACGTAGTTATGATTTGAATGCTTAACCAATGGAACTGAGCATACAGGAATAACTAAAATGGATAATCATAGCAACTATCTAGAATACAGCTGTGCTTTGTGAACACACTTTGACTGAAAGTTTTGCTGTTGTTCCAGTGTACAGCAAAACTGAGAGCATTTGCAGTATATTGTGGTAATTATATCCAGAAAAGTGAAAGCAAGAATTTAATTTTGAGACTTGCACACTCAGTGCAATAGAAGCCATTGGTTTCTCTGGCAGTGGTGAAACATTTCATTGTTGCTTGAGAAAAGTCCCAAGCAGTACATGCACAGGGCTGAGGTAGAGAGTGTGAAGGGGTTTCCAAGGAAAAGAAAATCTGTGTAATGATTCAGAGGAAGGTTTATGGTAATGTTTGGGCAATATTATAGCTACTTTCAGTTGAGAAATGTAAACAGGCAGCAGTAGAAACTCCATGCTGCCTTTTTTTGCTCCTGCTCCCCCTCCTTTCCTGTGCGAAATAACACTTGAGCCAGAGATGAATACTGCAGCCAAAGCACCTTTGTACTTTTGGATGGGAACTGACACATTACCTTCGCTACCTGAACAAGCAGCAGCACACACCAGAGGTGAGAATCTCGTTTGGCACCCTTTGGCCATCCCACCGGCAGGTGAGTCTGCCAAATCCTGACAGTTCCCTGCAGTCCTGGCTGTGGGCAGCTGAGGTTGGGTGCTTTCTTTTAAAACAGGACAGGTTTTAATAGTTGGCTTTGACAACTATTCGTGCTGGCTTCCTGATTGAATGTGTGGTGGAAAAATTGGGGTTTCAGATCTTATCTGGCAGTTTGGTAGTTACTGACATTTTGATGATGATCACTACTATGATATCAGAAAATGCAATTTCTGAATCAGTGGTAACTTCCTTTATATTTGCTTCCAGATAGTAAACTTTCAGTTTGGACGTCAAGTTATTGTATAGAAGGGTATCCAAGGCGTCACTTCTGCATTGGGATGAGTCTCTTGATGCAGCAAAAGCATACTGTTTTTCTAATTCCATTAAGAGTGATACGAATTTGGGTGCCAAAGAACTGAGCAATGGAGTGTTTTTTACTATCAGGAAAACAAGCAAGCTCCCAAAAACATAACAGACACTGAAAGATCCTAATCTGTTTCCTTCTTACTGTCTGTACAAATGAGTTTCAGTTGGATATGCTGTTTGAAAATATGAGCCACAGTATTGTGGAGCAGGAGTTGCGTGCTCTGTGAGGGTAATTATATCTCTCACAATCTGACTGTTATATCAGTGGCCCAGAGGTCTGCGTGACTCTGTATGGCTCTCTTTTGTACTGCGTCTAGCCAGAACGCCTCTCAAATCCTCTGTGCCTGAAGAGCCTTAGTGAATAGTCTTTTAAATTTTTCTTTGTTGGTGCCATTCCTACAGAAAGAAGCAAAAAGTTACAAATTCACTTATCCTTTTGAGACTATATTGAGGAAGCTGTGACCTGCTCAGCCCTCTGGCAGGTTCAAAGGGCATCCATGACCAAGAAAAAGAGCAGCTGTAGAGGAGTCTTTCTCAGCTCTTGCTGAGGCTGGAGCTACACGGGTAGGCAGCAGACTGTACACCTACCCTCCTCATGGTAATTACCTTTAGTTTAACAACTTTTATCTCCACATTCAGCTTTCATGTCTTTGACATCAATGTATAAAACCAGAAAAATACTCGGACAAATTCATACTGACAGAAAAGAGCAAAGAGCAGAGATAGGAAAGTAATCTTTTATATGTTTTCATTCTAAAAAGCATATTCTTATTTCAGCTATGCTTTTTACATTTATTGCTGGCTCATATCATACCGGTCATCACATTCTTTCAACATTTTTATCTAAGGAAAGAAAAATATTATTCATAAAAAAGGAGTCTTGGGTATGATATTCTTGATAATGGCTGTATTAAAGTGAAATAGCAGAACATAAAAATCTGTAGAATGTGTAAACTGTAGAAATCACTGGCAAAAAACCTACATGTTGGTTGTAAATGACCACAGAATATCACTGAACTGTTGTCAATTTTGATTGTAATAACAGGTATGTGTATTATGCTTGCTGCAGAATAACCTTAAGGCACTCTGCAAACAGAATTGATAGAAAGCAAATGGCAGCTTTTAGCAAACTGAATGTTACTTCAGTACAGCAGGTGCTGAAAATGAAATATGTATAAATGAGTAACTTGATTTCATAAATGTATGGATGATTGTTACTATTAGAGCCATTAATCAGGAGTCATGGACAATATTCAATTTAAGTCTTTGTAAAATAATTTCTCATTAGAGTCTTATTGATAATGACACTATAACTGTTGGAATGCCACTTGTTCCTTGATGAAGAGGTGGAGAGGTAGGATATAACAATAAATTAAAAGGAGCTTTCAATGAAAGCCCTGTGGATTTCAAGAATCATTTTGGCAGCACTTTCAGAAACATGATTTGAACGTTGTGTGGTCTAGTACGGAGCCAGGAGTTGGACCTGGCAATCCTTGTGGGTCTTTTCCAACGTGGGATAAACTGCGGCTCTGTGATTCAGTGATTCCATGAAAATTACCTCTTTGAGTATTTGTATATCTTTTTAAAGGAGCCACTATTCTAGAAAATGCAATCCCCTGGTAGCCTGCAAGAAACCCCACCTCGGTCTGTCCTCTCAACCACGTCAGCCATAGTCGTGTGGCTTGGCTGTGCTATGTACCCACTCCCTTAGTCACTGAAGTGTTTCTTTCCTTATCTTCCCTTTCTGTTATATTTATGTTAATTTTATGATAATTAATTTTTTTCTCTTTGGTTACGTGTACCTGATATTTTTTCTGGACAATTTTACTTCTTCTAATTTTTGATTCTTGAACTTGTGTGCTAAACTGCATGTCTAAAAGAAGGGTCTTGCAGACAAATCCACACAGTTTGAAACATTTCAGGCTGCACAAAAATAAAAAGGCCAAATATGAAAGAGATGCATAGACTGAGTAATTACTAAAAAAATGATTTGTTGTGAAAGACTGTATAAAACAATCTATGAATAATTTTGCCAAAATTACACGCTATTTTCTTTCATCTAAAACAAGAAGTAACACCAAAACATTGTATTTCAAATCGTCTGCCACAGTACTGTCCCTTTATAACTACATTTGTAAAGAAGTACTTTAACTTTTTCACCAGTTTGATCTTTTGAACTCCCTCCATAAGAGCATCTAAGCCCTCAGTGACTGGAGAGAAAATAAAAGATCAGTACTAAACTGTTTTTTTTCTAAACTATTGGTCAAAGCTTTTGTTTAAAAAATCTCCTCTTGAATGCTAGTTGGAAGCATTAGTTTCTGTAGGAGAAGAATGAGGGAAATAAAACTAACACAGAAACAAAATGCTGAATTTCTCTCAGCTTTTTAACATTACTTCATTCTTAAGCAAAACAATTGTATTTGGCTATGCTTTTTTGTTTAGTTATACACCATGCACACGTACAACTAGTTACCTATAATATCTTTTAGAATGTTGTTAATGTAGTAGAAAGAAAGATGCAAGAAGTTCCATGTTTGGAAAAAGTGTATAATTGGAAAGACTTTACAAAATCTGGCAAAAGGCTATGGGAGAAAACACAGCTTTTTTTTTTTTTTTTTTTATTAATGGTACTGCCTAGCAGTTTCTGTCCTAATTTAATCAGCTGATACATTTATGGCATGAAGTGGATTAGATGTGGAGATTTCTTAACCAGGTGCAACTGAGCCTGTTCTGAAATTTGAGGCAGGTAAATACGTATCATAGTTTACATTGGGTATTGTTTATCAGGAGCTGAACGGAAAGGTCTTTGGAAACTGTATCTTGACATGATGGAGATGTGCCCAGTATCTTCTTGCAAAACAGACATAAATATTTGTCAAGTATATGCCCATATATATACATATACATATGTGTGTGCATGCATAACAGTTTGCGTATCTGAAGTATGGAATACAGGTGCAACCTTGTAACAAGTATTTTGGATGATCTGTGTAGAATTTAGTTGTCAAGCCTGTTTTCTGCTAACTGCTCTGGCACAGTGAGATGAATAGGCTAGCAACTGCCAGTCAGATTTGGAGGATCATAGAAGTGTTTTCAGATGTTTCTGGCACTTCTCTGGACAGAAGCAAAGCTTGCTGAGAGCCAGGTACTCTGTTCCTTCTCTTATGACAGTCTCAGATAGAATGAGGGATAGCACAGAATATGACAGTAACCCCAACTGTCTGATACTCAGCAGTGTCTTATTCATGTGAAAACATGCTTGTGTGTGTCTACCGACATACATAGACACACATGTATATACAAAGAGACAGAATTCAAAGGCATTGTTTCTCTATAAAGGGATGAGATGTCGTGTGTGTGTTACAGTGTTTTCCTATTATGTTGATATGTACCTGTATCCTTGAAAGCATGAAACAAATCTGCTATGACAGGAGCGGCAAAATGTGTCTGAGAATATTTGACTGTGTAAATACAGACTCTCAGATTTGAGCCATATATTTCAATTTAAAGAAGATTTATCAGAGCAATCATAAAAAACAAGTCAGTCTTCACAAAATGAGAAACGAGCAGAAGCCAAATGATGGTTCCGTTGAAGGCCAGATCTGTTGATAACAATGAAGAATAAATGCTGCTCACATCTGGATAATTATGTGCTCATTGAGCAAAATGCTTTCCCCATGTGTTTTGACATTGTGAGAGAAAGACGATCCAGAGTATTCAGCAGGCTTCCTGCAAGGGTTCTAGAAATGGGTATCACTACACAGTTGTGTCAGAGCAGTTTTCATATCTGATTGCTACTACTGGTAAATATTATTGAAATATCTTTAGTAACCAGCACAACTGAACTAAAAAGAACAAAATACTTGTTTTGTTTTGTTTCAGTTCATAGTTTAAGAATATTATCTTGAAATTTTTTTTTGCTAGGTTCAGAAGGAAGAAATTTTTCAGAATGGCAATTTTTTAATGGTTTTTCACTGTGGTTTGTGAAATTTTTTTTCGACTCTGATTTTGTAATTCATGATAGCTGTGAGCAGTCACTGCTTAAATAATTCATAAATGTTTCATATGTGCCAGCATGCAATTACAGTGATGTAAATAGCTTTAATTACAATCCTAGCATAACCTAAAAATTAAAAAACTTCTCAATTAAAAAGGCAGTCAATGCATATTTTGGAACAATGTTGGTGTAGACAGAATAAGGAAAGAAAGGGAACAAATAGATCATCAGCTATAGAGTGTTTTCTTTCAAAACTTCAAAGGGTGATATTTCTACAAAGGTCTGAAAGCAGGACAGCGTTAAGAATTCTTTAGCACAGTATTGTGACAAATGCATATTAGTTTAAATGAATCCTTTTTTCTTTTCTCCTTTGTACGTGGCATACAAACTGGAATGTACATTTACAATATCTGAAGATAATTATGTCTTACTTTACTGTGCTTCTTCTGAGAGAGGAAAGCTATGAAAATGCTGCTGCCATCTCCTTTAATGTCTAACTTGTTAACAAGAGTAAGAGTCACCTAGTCTTTTTGATAAAATCACAACATCAGAATGACTTCCCTATTAACATCAGTTACAAACGGAAAATTATTTTTTGCTTTGCTGTTCCAAAATGAGCCAAGGGAAAGTATTGTTGAGTGCTGTGAAAAAAATGCTTCATTTCGTCCCTGAAGTCACCACATGTTGTCTTCCGTGGAACTAATTAGTTCTGCTCTTTTGAAAACATCTTTCTTTTTCTCTTTCAACTGAAAATTTTGTCAAATAAAATGTGGTAAAAAATATGACATTTTCACAAATCATCCCAGTGAGATGCAGTAATGGGACCATATACAGAAACTATATTCAGTGCTTCTCATTCCTTTTGAAAGTACTGCAGTCAGTGTACTTGTGCAGTATTTCTGACACTTTCAAGGAGCTTTAGACTGACTCACTGTGTCAGCGTGTATCATTGCATTGTGTCTGCAGTGAGATTGATGTCTCTGAAGCATTGGTTTTATGACATATGCCATCTGTATGCAGCTAATGCCGAAACAGTAAATTCAGTGCATTCTGCAGTTTCATCATATGTGCAAATCTGATATGTATGTTATTGATAAGCTGCACAATAGAAATGCAGGCAACTCTGCCCATAACTCAAAGACACTCCTAATGCAGGGCATTCATCTCTGGGGCTGCTCCTGTGTTATAGTCCAGCTGACATGAATCTATCAAACCTGGTAAGGCCTGCAGAGCTTTGCACAGTGTAAGGATGGCAAAATTACATCCAGACTATGTAAACTCATCTTAACTCAGTTGGTTTTTTTCTTTAATTTTTGTTTGGTTTTTTGGTTGTTTGTTTTTGTATTGCAAGGAAGTTATGATATTTGTAAAAATTAGTGTCATTAGAAACTTTGAAACATTAATATACCAAGCAAAAAAAAAAAAAAAATAGAAATGGCTTAGTTAATGTGGAGGCTGAATGGATAACCATATTAGTAGGCTTTACACATTTCTAACTCTGATATTCAGATCTTGAAAGCAGGCTGTATTACAATATTGTCTAACACAGATGTGATGAGAGACCATTGCACACTCTTTTTGTTTGTTTGGAAGCAAGACCTATGTTAACTGATGTAAGACAGAATAGGCACAAGTGCATCTTCAAGGAGAGTTTTCTTTCCATACATTTAGCTCATTAACTAAAATGATCTTTGTGAAAAACACACATAAGCAGTTTTCATGTATCATTGTGCTATGAATATAAATTGCAGTTTCAAATCATTCTGGCTGCCAACTGATTTTGTTTGAGATTTCTCCAGAACTGTTTAATGTTAATCCATCTGGATACAGGAAAAGAAGTCAATGAAGCTGGTGCAGAGATGTAGAAATTACACTTTACTGTGTTAGCAACAACTTACCTCCTAAGAGGAAGTTTTTTTTCCAGCCGTTTTTTCTTGAAACTTTGACAAGGATTGAGGAACAGAATTACAATCACCAGAGGACATCTGCTAGTTAGTTTTGCAGCCGACAGATGCAGAATTTCTGCATGCTTCAGGTGCCTTCAATTGCCCTTTTATGCTTCTTAGCCATTTCATAAGTAGAACTGCAGCTGTTGAATATGCACACAGTCTGGCTCCTGGCCCAGGGTGGGTGAGGAGCAGAGATTGGGAAAACTCCACCTGGCTTTCCACTGGCACGTGTTAGTGTGGTCTACAGAAAAATCTGTTACGTGCTCTTGGGGAGCAATTCTGAACTAAGTAGATTTTTGTACTATGAGTGCTTTACAGGAAAAATTGTGTGGTCCAAATCCTTTCCAGTAAAAATGATTATAAAATGGAATTCACATCAAAGAAAGGAGTGGGAGCATCCCCTCTGTAACTCTGAGCACTCTTCTCCAAAGCCAGGGCTTACCTTTACCTGCTTGATCTGCTACTAAGGAGCTCAGTTGAGCCACGAGAACTTTTGTGCTAAGCTTCACGAGCAAATATACTCACCATCTAACTGGTCCTTGTAGTTTGTTGTAACATTATCCGCAATCACTAAGGGAAGTCCTAGGATTTTCAGAAGACAAAATTGATTTGGACTTTAATGTGAGCTGCTGTAAAACAGAGGACAAAGAAGTACATTTTTGAAGAGAAAAAGATTTCAAAGAGTGTTTGTTTTCCAAACCTTCAGTTCATTGACCGAAAATGTTACTGTGAAAATGTTCATATGTCTGTGCTGTGTTTGAAATTTTCAAAAGACCATAAGACAGAGACAAAGTCTCTGTGTGGTAAAAAGGCATAAGCCCTGATTTTGAATAAAAACTCATGCTCTTCCTGAGAAACTTCTCATTTTATAGGAGTGTATCCCCTTTAGCTCATCTCACACAGAGGATGGGATGTCATTCAAGTACAGCAAGAGCACTCCACCTCTTCGCTTTCCTATAAACCACTACTTCAGGGGACACTCTGCTGCTTAAATGTTAACACAGCAACAGGAAGCCTGTTACTTTCTGTCCCACCTCTGTCTTCTTTGTAGATTTTTCCAGAAGCATTTGTAGGGCCTCATAGCCAAATACAATCCCACAAGGGAGCAGGGCAGCCCCAAACAGCAAACACCTTCCTGAAGATAGGTATGGACAAGGCCTTGACAGGACTTGAGCATACAGGCAGAGTCAGAAGCAGACAAGAATGTGAGAAAGATGGCAGTTTCCATTCACCATGGGTTACTTGCTGGTGAGGTTGGTTTACCAGGTGACCACCTGGCCAAGGTGATGAACCTTGATCTCTCCTGTGTGGATGGACAGGAAGAAGCAAGGATGGGGCTTTAAACTCAGCCTCACTGATTCAGAACAGATGATTCAACAAGAAGAAAAGGAAGTCAGGAAGTGTATGTTGATGTTCTGCCTTGAGAAATAGATGGTCAGCTCTCCCTTTCAGATACGGCTTCTTTCCTGAGCTGTTCCAAGGGTAAGACAGCAGCAAAGCTTTTTTTCCAGTAAATCTACATATAAAAGTGGAATGCAGTGTTCAATTAATGGTAAAATAATTTTAGATGCATTTTGGTGCTGTTATTGTGCACCTTTGCCTTTGGATATTGCAGTATTATTGCTAATCAATTCACTAGAAATGGTGGAAAGGACAAAGGAGTGGTAAATGTCTGATATCAGTGGTTCCATTTTACCTGAATATAGACACTTAAAATGCACAATTTATTGTAAACTTAAAAACTTTTTTTTTTTTTTTCCTTTTTTCAAATGCTTGCAGTTGTTGGAAATGTGCAAATGTGTTGGAAATAGTGCAAATAGTGCACTCCTTTCCTGTAAAGTATTGGATATTCTCAGTCACATTCTGAAAGTGGAAAACTTCTGTTAGATAACTAACTAGTTTTAGTCTTCACTTAGGAGCGCATGTGGTCATAATCACAATCTCTTTGTTGGTGTATTTTCCCCTAGGCTGAATTCCCATAGAGTGTCTCTATGGCTTTCAATTACTCAAGAGTGATTGTTTCATTATCTTTCCTTTGTAACATGTCAAAGGCCAATTTTGCAGTAGGTCTGTGATAGTTTTGTGCCCTTATTCTTAGAGTGGTTTCACTTGAGACACGGCCAGCTGAGCTGACTAAAACTATCATGTCCAGAGAAGCTCAGGCCAAATTTTTAACTTCTAAGCATCCACAACTGTCATGGGTAGATTTTCCATGTTTTCTGTGGGTCTCAAAAGGAACCTGGAATATATTATTCTTAGGTAACGGTCAAGTCTCTGTAGCATCAAGTAAAACTGAAAGCAAGTTTTACTGATGGTATTTTTAAGCCACAAATGTGTGTCCTGCAACACAGACGTTAACAGAATAATCTCTTACACTTGATTCTAGTGTTACAGGTTTTCTTCCCCTTCTCCACCGGTAAATCATCTTGCTCTGATAGCTTTTGTGTTCCTGTCCAGTGCTGCATTGGACCTGCCTAGATTTGGCTGTTACCAGCACAAACAGGCACTCATTGACTAGCATGCCTTTTAATAAGAGGAGTCAGCAGCACTTCCGTGAACCTACGCTTCGTTGTGGATGCTGCCAAACAGATGGCATTTAACTATTGCTGTAAGTGCAATGATCTGAGTGTAATAGTAACCTCTAGTATTCCTTTCCAAGTTAAAGCCAAATCTGAATTTAGTTTGATTTTAAAACTGACTTACAGTTTTGACTTCATACTTTGGCTGTTAGGATGGTATGTTAGTACTTCACTTCAAACTTAACTATTTGAGTCTGAGCCCAAGAATTAGTAATAGTATGCAGCACAAGTTGTTTTAAGCCCAAAATAGCTCCAAGGTACATTCAGCTGATCAAACTAGTCAAATGCATTGTTTTATTGAAAAAGCATAACTGCTTTTATGCTCCTTCATGAACTTGGACTAATTTTAGAGGTAGAAGACGAATTAGCAGTTCTCACTGCATGTTTACCAGATGCTGTTGTCAAATGTGAAAGAAACAGCAACACAGTAAGGCTGAAAACAACATTTGGAGATCACCTTGTCCCTTCAGTATTACAGACTAAGTCAGATGAAAGAAGTGATATATTTGTTCAACCCATGCCATTATTAAATTAGCCAAGCTGAGAGTATAAACATAATACCGTACAAGAGTTTTGCTGGTATGAGTTCCAGTTACCATAATTTAGCAAAGAAATTGAGTTATTCTGACAGCTGAATTGAATTATTCTGTCTGGCTGCTTGTGGTGATATTTTCCCAATACTGAACTCAGTTATTTGTAAATTATACAGCTTATTTCCATACACTTCCTGAGACCTTCAGATGAGCATTCTGCAGAAGATGAAGACATATTTTTCATGTAAAATTATGTATGCCTTTATGTAAGCCAGCAGGTATGTTCTAGAACAACCCACTATCACAATCACTCTAGAAGGGTTTATTTTCATACCTGTTTAGAGTAAGACAGGGAATGATGTTGAGTGCAGAGGGCCTACCTTGCCTTAAAGCTCGGATCAGAATACAGTCATGTTCTTTCTTTCCTATTTTTGCCCTCCCACCAAAAATATGTAGGCTTGTGTTTTTTAAGCCATACAGTGAAACATCTTTAACAGAAAGGACTACATACCAACCATCCAAGTTTCTGAGTTTCTAACTATCTTATAGCCTATCTAATCATTAGGACATTCCCCTCAGGAAAAAAAGAAATCTGAAAACAAAGATGAGAATCCCATCAAGATTAAGAGACAACTAAGATTGTTTTCTTTTCTAGGACCTATAAAAAGATAGCTAATATTTTTAGCTTTTTTTTTTTTTTTTTTTTTTTTTTGCATTAGTATCTGTGCTTGCGTTTTATGCAAGGACCGCTGCTACTTGTTTTTTATAAATATAATTGTGATTGACAGTGAAAACTGAACTGCGATTTAGCAGATCCGTATATTATTAGATATATGTTACTGTGTTTTGAGCTCTCATTTTGCTGCTAGAATGGCCACAGGGGCTGTAGCCATAAGTAAAGGAGATGGGTAGAATCCAGTCAGACAGCAAGAGATTGAATAAACTATTATTAAATCTGGCTGGAAAAACTGTTTGAAAATACTATCTGAGATTTCAAATACTGTTACCATTTTCACTGTTGTTCCAATTGGTCCTCTGTCATTACTTTCCAATCCTCTTTCTGTCCTGCGAAGGTTTTCTCCTTCTGTGTATTTTTTTAGAGGATCATTTCCTGCAGCATTAGACCATGCCTATTGCTAAAATATTTGCCTGAGAGCTTTTGCTTCTCCACTGGGAGGACACATCAAAGAGTTATCATCTAATTGATTTTATGTTTTGTCTTTTACTTCCTTGAAAAATGAGGTCACAACACAGGAGAAGAAAGAAAAAAAAAAAAGCATACTCAAGATAAATTAAGACATAGCCTTTAGCTTCTCTGAGTCCTGTTCATATCCACTGTGAACCTTTTGTTAGGAATTTTTTCTCAAAAGATGTTTGCTTAATAGGAATATTAATTTTTTTGTTTTGTTGTTGGGTTTTGTGTTGTTTGTTTGTTTGTTTTCCTTTGGTTGGTTGGTTTCATTTTACCTAAAGTATAATGAGATTGGAACATTGAAATACAGTGACATAGCTCACAAGTATACAGAGATTGAATAAATTGTCCAGCTGAAATGGGACACTATGAAATTCTGTCAGGATTTATGGTTAGGCAGATTCTATTCTCTTTGTAGTTCAGGCTGAAAAGCTAACCACTTAACTGAAAGCAATATGGATTCCCTGTGCTGCCTTTTCAGAAAATGCTTAACTCAAATCAGTCAATTTCTGAAAACTGAAATGGGCATATCTCCAGTTATCTTAATTATATTGTTGAATGTGAACCTGTACTATTCTGTGTTACTGTGTGAATGAATGGCAGGTCAGAGTTGTAATACTTTCATAAGTTTATGAAGTACAATACCCAGGAAATTGAACTGAATTTCCACATACAAAAATGAAGACAAAGGAGGTTGATGTATGTCAGCAACATATTGAAAATCCATTATCTTCTAATGATTTTTTTGTTGGTTATCAAAATGCATTTAAGTTTGCAGTATATCTGCTGAGAGCAGAAATAGAACAGTGCAGTGGAAAAAAAAAACAAAAAGAAAAAAATTAATTAAAAAAAAAGCCTGATTTCAATGAATAATGGTACTTTAGCTGTAAGACAGTATCTTGAAAATAGCATTTTGAGTGGAAGAATCACCATGAACTTTAGGAGCTTGGGATATTATTTCTTTGGTAATTGTTCTAGAAGAAAATTCTGAAATCTAGATTTTTTCATAGATAAGCCTGTTTAGCATCAGTTACCACACTTAGTGTTTCCAACACAGGAAGAAATTTGGCTAATTAAAGCATTACCTGCAGTTTCACTCATCTGGTTGCAAAATGTAATGCATTAGTTGGCTAACTGTCTACTCCTGTATGTGGTAGATCTTCACATTACAGTGCAAAATTGATATAAATGGAATAGATATAATTTTCTACTGTTCTATGTTTGCTTTCAATTAGAGATAACTGATTTTTTCTAGGACACTCTGATAGGCAGCCAGCTGTGATGAAAGATTGTTTGTATTATTTTTTGAGTAAAGTAGCATTTTAGTGAATTCAAGCTGTCTTTCACAAGGTATTTAAACACAAGTGAGCTGGACTGAGCTCACAAGACGTGTCTGCTAGACTTGATGCTTTTGACAAGAGACATGAAGCAGTTCCTTCACCAATCAGACTAACAAAAGTTAAACAATTTATCTGCCAGTGTACAGTGTGTGGAGAGGAGTAGCAGCACTGGTGGTAGCTGGTACAGAAAAAAGGCCCATACCCATGTGACTGATCGTATGTTGGCTGCATCGTGAGCCCAATGCTGTAACTGATGTCCTCCTCATCATGCCTTCTTCCTTCGCAACTTCCATAGTCTTCATTATTGCAAGAGAAGTGGCATTTTTGCACCTTGCATTGGCAGGATAAGGAAGTCAGTTGGAAGGATAGATGATTCCTTGCATAGGAGACCAGCGCTGCTATTGAAGGAAACAGAGCTAAGAGAGTTGTGGATGCCCTGTCCCTGGAGGTGTCCAAGGCCAGATTGGATGGGGCCCTGGGCAGCCTGATCTAGTACTAAATATGGAGGTTGGTGGCCCTGCCTGCAGCAGGGGAGTTGGAGCTTGATGATCCTCAAGGTTCCTTCCAACCCAAGCTATTCTGTGATTCTGTGATTACTGGGAAAGCCATAACTCCTTGGCTATGATAGTGGAAGGGTGAGCCTGAGCTGAGCATCTTCACAAAGAGCAAGAAAAGATTCAGCAAAGCCCATCTTCATTTCCACACAGCTGAAATGTCTGGTATGCCTAGGCTTACATTTGCCTTCATTTGCCCTACAGAAAATTGAATAATAAACCTGAAGGTACAGAAGTGTGATGGGATTTGACTTTTCTATAATGTAAGTACATGGAACTGCTATTTCAGAGAGCAGCTCTAGTCACAGAAGAGCTATTCACTCTGAAAGAACTATCAGCTGACTTTGACAGAAACTTAGCTATATGCAGATGTATCTAGATAGGTGTATTCTGGAACATTTGTTTCAGCATGAAGAACAGGACAAGCATCTGATTGTTAAGGGATTTTACTTCTCCACTACAATTATAAGTCTTTGGTTTATTGCAGTTGTTGCACTTGTTTCTTGCAAAGGGAGTAGAAATTTGTGTTCACGTTTCTGATTTCCATGTATGGAAATTAATCTTCAGAAGAACCTCCTACCTGGTTGGCATTTTTGTGCCTCTGAAACTCACATCTCTTTTTCTAGTATCTGTGTTCATGGTAATGAGCACTAGCCAAATCTCTTTGACTCAAGGCTATTTAAGACAAGATTGTGCCATTTATGATACCATGCATTGTGTCAAAAGTTACTTTTATTTTATTTCATTATTTTTAATTATTTATCTTCCCAATGAAAGTTTATTTCAGAATCTTAGTTTTCTTTTTAAAGAGTTTCTGATTTGGGTGATATAGCTAAAGCTGAAAATAATAATAATAATAATAGACTTTACAGGTTTAATATGAGGTCTGAATAACAGGAGTAAAGAATAACTTCTGAAATTGCAGTATTTTTGAACTGTTTTCATGACATTACTTCCACTGGAGTCTGATGCTTCTGAGTGCTTAGAATTGGCTGTGTTAGCTCTGTTACTTTACAGAAGTTTATTCACAGAAACATACAAATAAAATAATAAAAAAAGTCTGAGTACAAACTTGTAGGGGGCAAGAGGTGTTACTTCTGAGGCAGTGGTACTCTCTAAGGGCTTTCTGTGGATGCCATTGGGTTAAGCGGAAGATTTGCAGGCAGAAGTTGCCAAGATGAACCCATGAATGGCCTACTGCTTGTGGTTCACACAATTGTGAAGCTACATAGATAAGACCATTCACCACTGTCAGAAATACCTGTGATATTCTATGCCGTACTACACGTACATTTTCTGCAGTACTCAGTGCAGCATCTCCTTTTTTCAGTCTCACTTGCTTTTTTCATGTATAGTTAGAATCCAAATAAACATCAAAAGGAATTGTATGGTGGTTTTACATCCAGCCTTCCTGATATTTTCTGTGCATTAACATATAAGATTTCTAATTAAAATAAGCTCATCGTGTTTTATTCTGCTATGATAGCTTGGGGATTTGGTAGCTGTTTCATCAGCATGTACTGCACACATCTCCTTTCTCTTTAATAGGCAGAGTTGAAGTCAGCTGATTTTAAATGCTGTGTACTATATGACATTCCTGGAAATAATTTCATGAAGAAACAAAAGTTGTGGAACCTTTAGGACTAATTTCCCTCTTTTTAGACGTGGGATTAGCGTGGATATTGTTTGTACTGTTCCCCAAACTCTGGCCCAAGAGGCACGTCCATCCCTGTGCAGATCTGAATGCATTGTTCTGCTATAGGCCAAAGCCCAAAACTTGTCATAAGCCGTTGAACTGAAGAACAGAGGTCCAAAATAGGAAACACTAACAGCTGTAAGAAAGCATAAAGCAATCTAGACCACAGAAATATGTTAAGTGACTAATTCTTCCTTTGTTTGTTTTCCAGCTGTATTAGTTGCTTTAATGCAAGTACCTGTTCCATCAGATGACCTTGCTTCACTAGTGGTCCGTACCAAGCTACAGTATTAAAGGTGTAAGTGTGACTTTCCTTGTTTTTATCCTATTAAGAAAGTAGTTTACTGCTCACTTAAAATCTGGCAGTCTCATCATGATTCAAACTGAAAGGCTTGTCACTGTTCTAAATATTTCAGGTAAACCTGGCCAAGTCTGAGTGCATGTCAGATTTACACAGACTTGTCAAAGCCATAAAGTTAACGGGCTGGAGAAGAAGAAATCTTCATAACTGCATAATCTTGCTATGTGGAGATCTAACAGGGTAGAAAACAACACTTATATTAACAGACATTATTTTTCTGAAACTCTCTCTTTATAATTAACTCCAGCTGAGAGAAGAAGGCATTCCAAGTCTGGAACCATATTTATTGTACTCAGGTCTGCTATCAGTATTTTTCTCTTGATGTTGGATTACAGAGCAGTTAAAAAATCGGAAAGAAAAAAAAAACGGTAAGAAGGCCAGATTCTTAAATCCAGAGGTAGTCAAAAACAGAAAGTGCCCTGATATCTGAAATGCTGAGCCTCTGGCAACTTTCATTTACTTTAAAGGAAGCTGCCAGAGCTCAGCACCTGAAAATAAGGTCAGTTATTGAGGCACTTCGCTAAGACCTGATGATTCAGAGACTAGTACCTCATGCTGTTCCCCTTTTGGGGTAGAGAATACTCTGAACAGAAAAAACGGAGGCACAGCCTCACTCCTGTCAAGCAGTGTAGACAGGAAAAAACGAAGTCTCTCCATGTCACATAATCTGAATGTTGACATCTGATTTACTTTCTTTATGTTGAGGTGTTTTCAGTTGTTGTTTGGTTTGCTCTTTGTTGTTTTTGGGGGGAGTGTTTTTTGTTTTGTTTTTGGAGGGAGCGTGGTACTAAAATCAAAATACTAAAATATAAACACTGAAACAGAAAAAGATCAATTTTATCAATGTTGTGATTTGAAAATTCAGTTTTCAGACCACTACAGGGCAAGTTTCCCTTCTACTGGCTGGTCTGCCTATGAAGGTGATAATAAGCTAGAGGGAAATGAACTTCTACACAAGTAGATAGGAATAGGACAAGGGGATTTTGAAGTAAAGGAGGGCAGATTTACATTAGATATTGGAAACTTTTTTACTGAGAAAGTAGTGAGATTCTGGCACAGGCTGCTCAGGAAGGCTGTGGGTGCCATGTTCATGGATGTGTGTTAATCCGAGTTGGATGGGACTGTGGGCAATCTGATCTATTCTTGATCTAGCAGCTGGCAATCCTGTCTGCAAAGATAGAGTTGGAACCTGATGATATTTGACATCCCTTCCAACCCAAGCCGTTCTGTGATTCTATGGTCTCCATTCTTTTTTTTAATTATTATTTTATTTATTTATTTATTTATTTTACTTATTTATTCTTTTGTCACATTCAAGTATAAAGGTTGCAGTTAGCTTTGTTCCTAAGCAGCAGCATGGATGTGAGATCAGGAGACTTCGTTAAAGTTCAGTTTCCCTCTCTTAGAAACCTCCCGAGGCTAAATGTAGCAGTACCATCATGGGTTCTGTTTGAGAAATTAAAGGTACTGAAAGTAGGGAAAATAAAAAAGAATTTCCAGCAGTCCTGTTAACCTACATCTCTGCGACCTTTCATTTTCTTCTGAGCTACAGCATGTATTTTTTATCACATTTGTATCTTAATTTTGAGCCTTCTGCCTGTCCCCTGCACAAAGCTGTCCCATGGTAAATGCTGTGCTGGCACTCACATTAGGACACTATATTCAAGAGTTCTTTACTGAACTGTGAAAATTTGCCCTAGGCAGACAAATGCCTCAAGGCTGAGCTGCAGAAGGAGACTTGAACAGTCTACAAGGCCATTTTATGACATTGTTTGTGTGTTCCCAAACTGACAGTTAGAGGAGCTTCATTTCGTGCTTTGTTGAAACACTCCAGAGTTACGTCCAGTTGCTCCAGTGATTTCAGGTGGTTTTCTGTCAACAAGCATCAAGAAGCCCAGCAAGCAGCTGGGCCTACCTCTTACCTACAATGTGCCTCCTAGGCCTGCCTCTTAAACCTCCTATCAGCATGCTCACGTATCTGCTATAGTTTGCCATGAAGACATAATATGCATAGACGTACCTGCCAAGAAATATATTTTTCCCTCAGAAATCAATTCATGAGCTTGCTGGATTACTCTATGTGGGTATGCTTGTGTAGCTGACAGTTTTAGAAATGAAAAATCTTTCCCAGAACCCAGACACAGCTGGTAAACAGAAAGTAATGCAAGAAAATGGTAGAAAAAATATTGTTTTATTGTCTCCTTTTTTACTTTTCTAGTGTCTTCAGTCTAATAGCCCAGGGCGATGCTTTAGTGCTCGTGAATTCAATACCCTTGAACATTTATCAGTAGAGAGCAGGAGCCTCTCAACAGTTGTTTTACTGGAGTTGAAGAGCAAGGGCTATATGAACCATTCCCTTCTCTAAATTAGACTAGCTCCATTGTTAACAGTGGTGGGAACTTTGTGAAAAGCTCATGTGGGGAAAAAGCAATGTGAAAGTAGTATTGTGGTGATTGTGCTTCTCCCAGTGAACAATTTATAAAGCCATCTCTGATGACATCTCAAAAATGTGATGAAAAGGGCGAAAAAAGCCCTTTTTATAGTTATGAAGAATCGAATTCATAGAAGCTAAGAATTGACTACGTAGTTTAATAATGATAAATTATCAAAATTGTGTTTTGGTCCTTGTAATGTAATAGTATGGTGTATAGTGAAACCATAGTTCATGTGATAGCTCACACTATTATTATTGCCTAATCTTCTTTGTCTAAAACTTTGAAAATTTTGAATGTGATTCCACAGCATTTCTATACAACTTACTCCAGCTCTGAATTGTTCTTAACATAAAGTGTATTTTTCATTATGCATATTTCTTATTCATTCACTTTTCATAATGTAAGAGGTATGCAAAAACAGATTATTCCAAAGCCCAGTCAATACTTCTGATCTTCTCAATGTGCATGAAAAGAATATATTTTATATAATTGCAATTTGCAGTAAGGCAACAGTGTTCTCCAGCTACCCAAACCTAATCTGAACACAAAATTCTATTTAATATAAATTCTAGCAATCATTTTATAAGCTTAGAATGTTGTTTTTAATGTTGCTATCTTGACAGAAACTTATTGAAACGTATTTTGTGTGCATGCATTTTTTAAAAAGATCATGAAAAGCAAGATACAGAAATATGTAAAGGTAGAACTGTAGCAAAGCAATCTTTTGTTACTCTTTCTTAATTTCAGTGCTTTGTTTCCAATTTTTAGTAGCAAAAACTGGAAGGAAAAGGAATGCAAGGTTGACTGCTATTAGTGTGTTGTTAGATTTATAGGTGATAATCTACTAAAATGCAGCTATAAGCAGTTTGTTATTTTCAAGATTGCCTCAAAAATATTAGTTTCTCTGTTGTCAGCCCCAAAAGAATGTGGTTACATAGATGTTTATATCAAGAATAACACTTTAGTTTTTACTGACCTTGTACTCAAGGAAAATTTATCTTCGTTAACTTACAATCCATAAAGATTTTCACGAAGGATGGTACAGTATAAAAAACTCTTGTGATAATTTGAAAAATGTTGTAAGTGATCTCTCTCAGTGAACGTTTGTGTTAATTGCAAGAATGTGAATTAAAGCATACAGAAAATAGATGCCTGTTACATGTAATTCGGCAAAATAAATATGTGTTATATGCTGCCACCTTATGGTAGCATAAGCTAATCGAGTCTTCATGTAACTACATACTCCTGTACGGGAAGAAATTACCAGAAAAATAGGTAATATTTTTCCTATCAAGAAGGTCAGGTAAAGTCAAACATTCTGGATGCATTTTGTGAATAAGAAAAGTCTTAAGTGTGAAAATTTAATTAAAAAAAAAAAAAAAGCTCTGAAAAGGATTGCTTATCCATAATCTCAATTGATATTGATAATGTTCCACTAAACCTCAACATTTTTTATCCTAAGAGTGAGCATGGTAGATGTTTAAAAGGTCATAGGGGTGTGAGAATATGGAGATATTGCTATTTTTGGCAGATTTGTATAAGAGATGTTTAAGGGGTATCTTTGATGCTGCAGTTTAAACACGTTGGCATTCTGACAACTTTTATGGACAGAAGGTGATGTTTATTATAGCCACCAGTATCAGAACACATCTTTTTATCTAAGTGTCTCCTTATTTCATTTTTTAAGCAGTAAAACTTTATTTCACAAAATACATAGTCAAACTGTATGTTGCTGTAGGATAACATGATAATGTATGTTCATAAAACACCTAGAAGGAAAACTCATACAGATTTAACATGTGTTTCAGATGTTCCTCAGCACTGGATAGGTAGAAACTGGGAGAGAATATGGGGCTATTGCTTCAGTACATATGTGCTTGCCCCATTCCAGTACTCTTCCCTAAGCTCTTGCCTTTGACCCTAATCAGATGAATCTTTGAGTTATTCCTATGTTTATTGTGGAAGTGACAAGTGGTGTTCCTTAGAGGTCAGTACTGGGACAAATGCTCTTTAGTATCTTCATCAATTACATTGACACTCAGATTGAGTGCGTCCTCAGTAAGTTTGCAGATGACACCAAGCTTTGTGGTGAGGTTTACACTCTTGAAGGCTGAAATACCATCCAGAGACACCTATACAGGCTGAGCAGTTGGCCCAGGTGAACCTCTTGAGGTTTGGTAGAGCCAAGTGCAAGGTCTTACGCCTGGGTCATGGCAACCCCCACCATCAATGGAAGCTTGGGCATGGAAGGGTTGAGCATCACCTGCCAAAAAGGACTTGGGGGTACTGGTGGATGGGAAGCAGGACATAATTATAACAATGTGCCCTTGCAGCCCAGAAGGCCAACCATATCTTCGGCTGCATCAAAAGAAGCATGGCCAGCAGGGTGAGGAAGGTGATCCTGTCCCTATACTCTGTACTGGTGAGACCTCACTTGGATTACAGTGTCCAGAGGTGGAGTCCTCAGTACAGGAAAGACATGGAATTGTTCAATGCATCCAGAAAACAATCACAAAAATGATCCAAGGGATGGAACACCTCCCCTGCAAGGACAGGCTGCAAGAGCTAACAAGACTCCAGGAAGAGCTGTCTGTGGTCTTTCAATTCTAAATGGGGGCTATAAGAAGGAAGCAGAATCTTTAGTAGAATCTGTGGTGACAGGACAAGGAAAAGTGCTTACAAACTTGAAGAGAAGATACTTAGATTGGATATAAGGAAGAAGTTTTTTACAGCAGGGATGGTGAGGCACTGGAACAGTTTGCCCAGAGAGGTGGTGGATACCCCATCCCTGAAGATATTCAGGGTCAGACTGGCTTGGGCTCTGTGTAACCTGATCAAGCTGCAGATGTCCCGCTTGTTGGAGGGCAGTTGAATCAGATGACCTTTAAAGGTCCCTTTCAACTTAAACAATTCTGTGATTGTGTGAAAAGCAATTAATGATTATGTCTATTCTTAATAAGAACTAATATTGCAGATCTGATCCCAGAATACTGTAATGGAAGAATAGTGGATGTGCACCTTTTTATTGTGTATAGTCAAACTTTGTTGTTTATTGGAAAACAGTCTTAAGTATTTATTAACAGCTTCAGGTTTATTTACAGGACAAAGGCAAACACACAGAAACTCTTGATGCAAAAACACTCCCCTACTAAGTAATTTTTTTTTGATTGTTTACTTTAGTACTTCCAATAATATAAAATACAGAGCTCAAGTGCTCAGTTGATGAAGATGTCAGGCTGAAAACATAAAAGTTTATATGAATCTGAATCCATGTTCTAAACTCCAGCTGGAAATAGATTTCAAATTGACAAGTATAACAGCTGAAAGTATGTGCATTGCTTTGAAATGTCCAACTTTAGATAGTCTCAATAACCTCTAGACTCTTAAAGATAATAGGGTAGATAAAAACGGAGATTCTAAATTGTGCAGAGCTTTATACTGTAAGTTATCATATAGCAATTTCAAAATCAATTCAGTGTTGAACAGGAAGCCAATGTAATTCTGTCAGAACTCAGGTTTCATACAGAGGCTTCCTTGTGCATGCTAAATCACAGCATCTGGATTTTTATGCATAGAAAGAAATTGCATTTAGGGGAAATATTCAGAAAGTCATGCAGTAATGCAGTCCTATATGCTAAGATATTGAGAAAACATATGGTAGTGCATGCAGTAACGGCATTTTGTGAGCTTTAGCTTAGTAAAGTTCCAAGGTCATATCCTTGACTGTTACTTACACAGTACATCAATTTGTCTAAAGCAGTATTTCCTACTTCAAGAATCCAGCTATTATTTTCATTGCTTTCTTTGTACAGTTTTGCCTTCCCATAGTGAGAGAAAATTTATTATCTATGGTGAAATGCTTACATTTTCTTAAAATTAAGTGCAAATATCTTCTCAGAGCTGCTTGTATTATCGAGGTTTTCTTAAAGCTATTTCAGACAAGTTTGATGTTCAGCATGTGATGCTACAGAATTTTAAAGAAAACGAAGAAGACTGTAACAGATCTCGACTAATGCTAACCAACTGATCAAAACAAGAATTTAACTAAGAAAATGTAAAATTCCATTATGAAGTGTGCCAATTGACTGAGATAATTTCTGTGATATACTGCCATTTCAGTGCAATTTATCATAACTGTATTTTAACATTTCTCTTTGGCTCCATTCTGGATGATCTTATTCCAGTAAGTGAAGGTGGAATATACTGTTCCACTCACAACTGTGACTGAATAACTCACTGTAATTAGGACACATAATAATGATGAAATCGTAAGAAGTAAAATGCTCACTTCATTACTTCATAAGCATTTGTCTGTTTTACCTCCATCTCTGTCTTCATGTTTGGAGTGAAGCTTCTCGAATAGGTTCTCTATCTAATTGTAAAGCTACTTTCAATTACTTTTCAGAGCAATAGAGCTACTTGAAACTTTCTGTTTTTCAGAAAACTGGATATTACTTTTTGATCAAATTTAATTGTGCTTGTTTCTTAATGCATTTATTCCAGCTGTGTTGAGCACTATTGAATGACACTAAAAAAGCTGAAACATCTGTCCTTCTAAAATACTTTAGAAACAGACAGTGTATGCAGGGTTCTTTTGTGCTTCTTTTTTTTCACAACTTGTTATTAATAAGTTGGGAAGTTATGTCTTACTTTAGAGTGACTATAGCGATTCTATTGTGTTTCAAAAGAAATATGCATGTTTTTAGATGGCACTTAGAGCAGCAAAGGCACACTGTTCTTCATTTTTTCTTCCTAATCTTGTCCTATGAAATTCAAATAGTAATCAAAAGTAGCAAACGTGCATGGACAGTTAAAGTCAGTATTAGTTTCTTTTTCAATCAGCTAATACCAGTGAATTGTGTAGACTTTTCTCCTCAGGTTTGTTTCATATAAAAACTGGTCACTGATATTTTTGTTTAAATCTCCTTTTAGAATTATAAGCAAGGTCAAAGGAGTCATTTATTTCTTTAAAATGCTCTTATTATTGTAGACTGCACCTCAGTTTGACATAGAAGAAGATGTAAGTATTCTGATGAAACAGAAGTTTCCTAGCAGTTATGGAGGTGGATGGGTGAAAGTTTTTGCATAATCGTCTATTAATTTCAACCATTTTCTCCCATGCTAGTTCTTAAATGAAACTGGAGTTGAGCAGAAGGAATTAAGATACTCAGACTGTCTTTATGTGACAGTGGTATGTAAGCAGTATCACTTGAACATGGTGACACATTTTTTGAAGACTTGAAAGCTGAAGATAAAAAATTTTGTTTAAGATAAAGTGTTATTGACTATACCACAGTATTCAATGATACTAAAAGAAAATGCTAATTACCATTGAAATGACAGTGTACAGTCCACTGTAGATCACATAACATAGACAAAGGTAACAAGATCTTAATTTTTTTCTGAGAGCTGATATAACTGAAAAAGCCTCAAGAACAGTGTTGATTAGAACCATAAATATGATGAAATAATATACGTAGACAGCAAAATTGTTGTGCTGGAATACCATTATCCTGGAGCACAGAGAAAGATCTGTTCTACTAAATCAAATAATAGCAAAATGTAGACTGGGTTTTCCTTCCTTTCCTCCTTTTTCTTCCATGATGAGAAGTACATACTCGTGGCTCAGTGAAAAGAGTGTTCCTGTTTAGGAAAAAATGTTCATTTCCCAGCTCTACAGATGAGTAATGCAAGCTGGAACCTTCATTTCTTGCATCCTGGGGAAGTTCTGCATAGTCAACGCATATAAAATATTGTTTGAGAAAGAATATAGGGGTATTAGAAAGACAAAGAGAGAGACAAACCTCAAAAAATTCAGGCGGTACGTAAGAAAATGCACCTCAAAATAGAAGGCATGGTTCTGGTTTCTAACTTAAGCAAGCATAAATTGCATTTGAGCAATTAAGTTGCTTCTTTAAGTTAGCCTGTCCGCACAAAGCAGAATTTGATAATCTTTTGTGAAAGGCAGTGACATATCCCTATTGAGGTTTTCTGTAGGTGTGTGTCCTGCTCTTGAATTGCTGATCTGAAAGTCTAGCAATGTGCAGACCACAGTGAACTGACTGACTTTAAATACAGTGATATCCCTCTGGAATAAGTTTCTGACCTCAGAGACAAATTATTTTCCTTACATCACTATCCTTTCATCAGTCTTGAAATCTTGATAATTTTGAAAATAAGTTAAAAATTGCTTTGTTTTATGCCCATTAAACTCAGTGCAAAATCTCACATTCTTCTCTTTATGTGCTGAGTTACAGTAAGGATCAATGATTTAAGCTTCATACCAGTGCTTCCTGTTTACTTCTGAAATCTGTGTGTTCTATCAAATTTCAGGCTCTGCTAAACATGTGTTACAAAGGACTACAAAATGTGTTTAGACAGATAGACTTTAAATAATAGACAGAAAACTAAGATGGTAAGGATTCTGAAACATACTGACAGATGGTGAGGTTAATATATGCCCTTCCATGATTTCTTTTCATACTGTCTTTGATGGCTGGTGTTACTTCAAGACATTGTTTCCACTAGAGATAATGGCTTATGGCAAAGAGTTGTGCTGCCTTAATGGAGTTGCAGAGGCTGATGATCACATTGTCACTGAATGAGTAACTGTCATCCCTCCCTGTCTCTGTCACTCCTCTTGGTAACAACACTGTGTAACATCGGAATTCTCTTTCAAGGACAAGAATATTTTTAATTCATTTCATTCTTCCTCTGTGCACCTGGATGTGATAGCAGAAATGAAAAGCAATAATATACTTAAGAAATCTGTCTGTCAAATAAGCCTTGAAATAGCATTCACATGCTTCTCTGCTGGCCTGGATGAACAGGTGTAAAAATAACCTGGTTAAACATGTTATTTCACTCTCTACTATTTACTTAATATTAAATCCTTCCGTACCTCTGTTCATAATAGATTTGGCCTTTTTCCTGCAGTTCTTAAAAATAATTCCCAGGAGATCAAAGGCATTACATAAAGGCACATTAGGAATTCTTATTTTGGCCAGTAAGATAATTACTTTATCATTCCTCCATCCCTGTGTTTAATGCAGTGGTTATACATTTGTACATTAATCACCATGAAACCTCAGAACTGAAATGAAGAGAACTGAAGAAAGAATTCTGCTTAAAGTGCGCTATTGCTGTCCTTCCAGCTTTTGTTGCAAAGACAGACAGACATGAAAAGCTTGCTTTGAAATTTGTACATATTTTATGCTCACAGACTGGTCTGTGGTTGGGAACTATCTGCATAATGGAAGGACTGACATGTTGGGACAACAAAGATCCTATTTCACCACTTAGTGCAAAGACAGTACAAGAGTGGGATGGAGTCCAAGTGAATGCCCCAGAGCTGCAAAGAGGAAACCAAATGCTGTGCACTGTTAACATTGTACTGACGTGTTTTCCAGTTTCTCTGAGATTTGCTGATAAACATGAAGTTAGATTATTTATTTATAGCATTTAGTTAAAAATACTGAGAGAGTTTGCTGGTACAGATGTTACAGACTTAAGAGCCAAAAGAAGAAAAAAATAATGGCGTAGTGTTAGCATGACTTTTACTTTAATAATTTTAAAAATCTTCTGCTGTCATTTGTTCCTGCTTCTTTAATTTCCTACAATCACAAAACCCTCCTTTTTCCTCTTGTGAAAACCTTACTAATAAGAATTAAGGAGAAAAGATTCTGTAAATATTGCATGTTCAACATTCTTGCAAGGTTCTCTGCTTCTTTTCCTTCCAACCATTTCCCTTACCACTAATAAAAGTTTCTGAGGATTTTATGAATAGAGCACATTAGTTATAGTAGCTGTAAATTCTTTGTAAATGCATAAGAAAGAATATATTATGTTTAAAGTTGTTATTTTTTGTTGCACCTATGCTACTTTTATCCCATGGTACCCTGTTGAGTGACTATACTGCTAACTAAATATTATCTAGCATTGCAGAAGAGTTTTCCAGGGAAATCAGTTGCATCCCTTGGCTGTACAAATATCTGGTACTGCTGATTCATTTTTAGCTCATTCTTTCCATCTTTCTCTCTCTCTCTTTCTGTAGTAATCAGGTAGTATCACACCTAAATCCACAATTCAGAATGGACAAGCACCATTATGTAAATAATAGGAGTGAGGTCTGTTCAGTCTTGAGAAAAGAAGACTGAGAGAGGACCTGATCCAGGTCTATAAGTATCTATGGGGGGCAGAATGGCGAGGACGGACTCTTTTCAGTGGTGAGTGGAGACAGGACAAGGGGAAACGGCTGGAAACTGCAGCATAGGAAGTACTGCACAAATGTGTGCAAGAACTTCTTTACAGTGAGGTGACGGAGCACTGGAACAGGCTGCCCAGGGAGGTGGTGGAGTCTCCTTCTCTGGAGATGTTCAAGACCTGCCTGGATGCCGAGCTGTGCGACCTGCTGTAGGGAACCTGCTTTGGCAGGGGGTTGGACTCGATGATCTCTGGAGGTCCCTTCCAACCCCTACAATTCTGTGATTCTGTGATATATATTTATTTAAGAGAACTGTCTCAGATTCATTTGTCAATCTTGCAGTTTGTAGAATGCTATACTTTAGTTTCAGCTTTAGATTATGGTAACCATTTAACGCAATTCCCAAATCTGCTTAAACCCACTCTATTAGTCTTGAGTTGTGTGTTTTCATTCTACCCAGGACTACAGGTTCTCCAGCATTTTGTAAGAAACAAAAAATGTGTTCTGTAACATACGTTTATTGGGATGTAGTGCTGAGGCCCTATCAGTCACAGACTGTCAAGTTAGATGTGAACTAAAATTTGTTTTTTCTGTAGAAAAAGCTGCAATTATGAGAAGCCATACTTAAAGAATAGCTCTAGTATTTGTTAACCTGTAAGCCTAACATCTATTAATGTCATGCAATTATTCCATGTGAACAAATACAGGATTTCCCCGGCCCCAGAACTATATACATGTATGGAATTGCCCCTGTCCTAGAACCGTATGCTGTATATAGCCCCAGAATTGAGTGCATCCAAAGTTCTCACAATTTACTGTTTGTGGTGCCTATTGTTTCCCTGTTCACAAGCCTGGGGGAGCTTCTGTTGCAGGTGGTCCCTTTATTCAAGCCTCTGTATGGTGTACTTGGTGCAACCACTGAATTCTGTAAGTAGGATTTGCCCTGCTGTGAAGTAGTGATTTTTCTTTGTTGTATTAGCATTGTTCATAGAAGAGGTTAAGCGCAAGTAAAACACAATTTAATTTAATTATTTGTAGTGTTCTTTTCCTACTATAAGAAAATCACTAGACTGTAATATGATATATAAGCAAATATATTAGTATTATAGCCCAGGTTTTGTGTAGTAGTGAAACTGAACTGTAAACAAGAGGTCAAACCTTATCCGTATGTTTGATTTCTGGAGCGTGTATGTTCAGTAGCTGCTTTCCTTTGGGAATGATAAAAATAATGGCACTGCTGAGCAGGTTACAGGAGTGAAGCCAGTAAGTTAAAATTATTCATGTAAAGGTTTATTGAATCAGACTTGTTTTACTGCTACACAGTTTTCTAAATGCATAGGGGAGGAGTGCAGGAAGAAGGCAGTGGAAATCAAAGCCATATCTTATTTCTCTTGAATGTTGAAAAAGATTTACTATTTCAGTTAGAATATAAACACGAGTTAGAACTTGCGCATAGGAGGACTAACCGGAATCTTAACTCTTGTGAGAGATTTTTAGTAGGAGAGAATTGGTCCAGTATGTAATTTTAGAGGAACTTTATGAAACACTTTTTCTAGCACGCATTTTTACTTTTTAATGTGTTGGATCTCCCTGTTCTTAGCAGCTTAAAAGCTTGTTTCATTATTAATTTTAAGAAATGAATCTGATTAAGGTCATTAGGAAATACTATGACATGGCTGTCACACAAAATTATATTTTGAAAGTTAGAGAATAATTGTTTAAACATCATTTAAAAATTCACTGAAAACCATGTTTTTCAGTTTCATTTTTCAATCGGGAGTAGCTGCAGTTGACTGTGCAAATATAGTCTGATTTTGAGTATTTAATGGGACTTTTAAGTTATTGACATACATTTTGTGCAATCTTAAAATGTTTTTATGAACCTGTAGATCAGTTGTTTAGGTCCCACTGGTGACTGATGAAATTAGTAGACCAGCATGACTTTAATGTGTCCATGCTAATGGAGTAGTTGTTACCTTTCATATTAGTTTACAATAACAACTGCCATTTGATTAAAAAATCATATAAATTACATCATAATAAACAAATCAATATTGTCTTCATGGATGTGGGTCTGTGAAACCCAACAGTACAGCAAATACTAACATTTTGCCTGTAAGTGTTCAAAAACATAAAATAAATGAGGCACGGCTATTGATTGTCTTTGGCCTACATTATCTGCACAGGAACTATTAAGAAGGCTTTTCTATCTTCCTTTCATGCCTCATTTTCTCATTCTATCTAATGAAGAGCTTCACTTAGCTATAATGTGCTACTGTCTTGAAAGTACGTTTTTATGGCACTAAAAAGCTGTAGCTGTACATTATGGGCTTTTTACTGCAGTGTTTATTGCTATGTTGCATTGTATAGAATAATAAAATTTTGTACTGCAGGAGTTATTTGTTTAATTAATTTTTACCTTTAAAAGATATTTTGTCCACTCTAAGGGCAGCTTGGAAAACTGACTTCAAAAAGCACATGGTCAGCAGTAGTTCTGGACATAGAACAGTCTGTAGTGCATAGTTGTGGAAGGCTACATTCTTCTTCCTTTGTAGGTGTTCCTAAAATTTCACTGCATAGCTTAGTGAACTACAAGGGAAAATGTTCCTCCTGCAGTAATAATACTTGATTTAGCTTCTACTGGTAAAGCTGGTAAAACTGAAAATCTTGTGGCAAATCACAGTAGGAAGCATGAACTAAGTTCATAGAAAAATCACACTGAAAATGAATTTTAAAATTAATTAAAGTGTTTATCATGATCTAAAATATTTGGTCAAAATGTGCATGATATGAAATGATTCAGCATTCTAACTGTTGGAAGTGATGGCAGTTACCCTTCAGAGAGTATTTTGACTTAATCTGCACATTAAGGACTATTTCTGAAGGATCTGTAATTTTTTAGTGCTCCCTAAGTACCTATGTAAAGTGTCCTTCAGCACTGAATTCTGAAATTTTAAACTGGTAGGCTTTTGCTAGAATTTGCAGGATTTAAGGACTCAATCTTTTAATCCAGCAATGGACCTTCATCCAACAGAAGATTGTATAATGTAATCAGAAATGAGCGAGGAGAGGTATTCAGAATTATAAATGAAGTCTCCTTCCTCTGTTTTTTTTCCTCTTCAGAGAACAGCTTTGGTGTTACTAGGTATTTTATTAGCATAATTTCTGTGTTAAGATGAATAAAAAGCCTATGTGTTTGGTTGCACTCAGCAGATCTTGAAATCAAACATGAGCCTTGGGGTTTTTTCTTGTGCACATTATAAAACCGCATCTCTATACATTTCTAAGAGGATGAGAAACAAATCTTCAGTGTATCTGATTTTTATCTGGAGCAGTGTGATTTGGCTTGCATTAGGCTGGTTTCCTAAGAATGCAAATTTTAGGCTACTAACATAAATCAAGGTCTCAGAAATTTGAGCTAGATACTTACCCAGGGCTCTTAATTGAGCAAGTTTCAAGTGCAGGCAATTCACAAAGCAATGACCATGAGTCACTTATTCAGTAACAGCAACGAAGTTTTATCATGCATAAACTTCCCATATTAAAGCAATATGGTGTTGGTACACATCAGTTTTTCTATATTTTCTTTCTTATACTTCTTTGTTTTACTTGCAAGGCCATGGACTTTTTTGGTAGTGATTTCTTTAATACTGTAGAAATCAATGCTGAATTTTCTTGGATCTTCCTAATCTATGTACATATGCACGGCAGTCACATTTTTGGAGAACAAATTGAAAGACTACTTGTTGCCACAGTAAAGCTTTATAACTCTGCCCTTGTAATGAATAAGCTTTATGCATGTTCAGGCATAGTATAATCATGAACTTCAATTCCAGTCTCACAGGTTCTGTTGTAGCTGAAGTTGTATTTGTTTGTCTAGTAGATTTTTATTGCTAAGAAATTTGAAATAGCTGTATGAAAGGCTCTAGGATCCTGAAACTTCATCATAGCTGGGTCGTGCCTGACAGATTTGTGTCCAAGTTGCTAAATTAATTCAAGATAGAAGTCCTTTATATCCCCAATGATATCTGCACTTATTTACCTGAATAGTTTCTGCAAGTTATACCAGCATTTCCTGTCTGGCTTGCAGTGAAGTTTGAAAGCTGTTAATCCTTATCCTCTGAGTGTCAAGTTATGTACTACCTCAGTTGTCTCACTTGCTCAACAAACTGATGTACTTTTCACAGACTTTTTATCTGTAGATCGCATTTTATAAACCTTTCACTAATGTTTTTTTTTTTCTTGAATTCTCCCTATTTGTATTTTTTTTGTATTTTTGTTACATTTCTTAAATACTATCAAGTGTCAATATACAATGACAGCTGTGTAAAAAAAATTCAAATTTAAAATACAAACTTTACAATAATATTTGAAGTACAATTTAAATTCAGAAAAATATACTGATGTCTTTGCTGCTGTTTATTAGGGAAAATTCAGGTATGTGAAGATAGAACTGGAAATGAAATCTTGCAAAAAATGGCACTATAAGAAAGACCTGTACTATAGACTGTATCTTTCAGTTGGAGAATCCATGCTGACCTTCTCTGATGATGTTCTTGTTATTCATATGGCTGAAAATTGTTTTCAGGATTAGGTGTTCCATCCAACTTGTAGTTGCTTGGGTCCTTCTTGTTGCTCTTCTTGAAGACAGAAGTGGCATTTGTTTTTTCAACCTTTGGCAGCTCTTTAAATTTCTATGATTCATTAGAGAGCACCAAAAATGACCTTGTTTTAACATTAGCCACCTCCCTCAGCACTCAGAAGTGCATCCAATTAGGACCCTTTGATCAATCCCTGTAAAATACTTCAGAATCTAGACTACAACTCTATCTGAAATCATTTTTAGCTTTTTTCAGTTAAATACTTCTTTAAATGTAGGCACAACTACTACACTGACTGCAGCAAATGCTAAAAGCTGAGCAGCACTTTCAGAACATCACTATTACTAAAGCAGTTGAAAGCCTGAGACATCACTGGGAAATAACTTCTGTAAAATGCTCTGGTATCTCTCAGAGTTGTCACTAATATGGGAAATATGAGAAGCAAACATGAAAAATACAGACGGTAAATGCATGATAAGCTTATTTTGCTCAGTGAATGGTATGGCGATATGAATTGTGGATGAGAAGAAACTTTTCTGTCTTGTTTTATCTGCTTTTTTCCCTTGAACAAGAGAGACTCTAGTCATGACTACTTTCAGTAAGCATCCAGCACTTTACTACACTGGAGATTCAGGCAGCGTTTGTGCTTTTCCATTGCATATTCCTAAATAAAGGTGCGAGAGCTGTCTCTCAGGATATAAAATGCAGTGATGGGCCATGGCATGAGATTTGAAACTGGATGGGTTTTAACATGCTTTCCAACCCAAGCCTTTCTGTGATTCTGTGATTCTATAATCATTTTGTAAATCACGCTGAAGTAGGGAAAGGGCAGAAATAAGTCCAAATGTTGTGTTCTGTGAAATTTATGAAGATAACATGTAAGGTACGAGTGCAGTTTCTCCTCTAACGCTTATCAGAATAGACAGTGCAGTTTTGATGTAATTGCTTGCAGTTGTGGCATTAATAAGAATTCTTGCTGCATGTTTTTGTGTTTTTGTTTGTTTGTTTGTTTGTTTTCCCCACCTGTCTCCCCAACCTACTGCCAGTAATAGTAATAATAAAAATAGTAATAATAAAAAAGCTTATAGTTGAGACTTTCCAGATCAGACCGGATGGAGCTGTGAGCACCCTGATCGAGCTGTAGATGTCCTAACTCATTGCATGGCAGCTGGACTAGATGACCTTTAAAGATTATTTTCAACTCAAACGAGTCTGTGATTCTCTGATCTAATATCTGTTTCACTGAGCGATTAAGCTGCATATTGTAGCATATTTTCACAGAATCACAGAATCACCCGGGTTGGAAGGGACCTCAAGGATCATGTAGTTCCAACCCCCCTGCCTAGCAGGGCCACCAAACACACACATTCAGATCAGGTTGCCCAGGACCCCGTCCAACCTGGCCTTGAACACGTCCAAGGACGGGGCATCCACAACCTCCCTGGGCAGCCCGTTCCAGGGCCTAACCACTCTCCTTGTAAAGAACTTCCCCCTAACATCCAACCTAAATCTTCCCTCCTTCAACTTGGATCCATTTCCCCTAGTCCTGCTGTTGTCAGCCCTTTTGAAGAGTTTACTCCCTTCCTGGGTGTAGGTTCCCTTCAGGTATTGATAGGCTGCAATGAGGTCACCCCGCAGCCTTCTCTTCTCCAGGCTGAACAAGCCCAACTCCCTCAGCCTGTCCTCATAGGGGAGGTGCTCCAGCCCCCTGATCATCTTAGTCACCCTCCTCTGGACCCTTTCCAAAATCTCAATGTCTTTCTTGTACTGAGGGCTCCACACCTGGACACAGTACTCCAGATGGGGCCTCACAAGAGCCGAGTAGAGAGGGACGATCACCTCCCTGTCCCTGCTGACCACCCCTCTCCTGATGGAGCCCAGGATCCCATTTTATTAGACACCTTATTTAATGCAAGACTTCAGTTGCACGGATTCAGGCTGCATATGTGTAGCTTCCATATCAGTGTCTCACCGAGCTCCTGCTGCAATTTCTCAGGTTATTCATTTATTTACTTACACTGGAACTCATTTAGTTTTATTCAGAAGTTATTTCCAAAGTGCTTGTACTACACAAAAAAGCACTTACCAATAGTGCATTGCCACGCAGAGTTTCAAAAAGTGTCCTTATGATGTAAGAGTATTATCTATGAGAGGGTTATAAAGATTTCAAGGAGAAACAATTTTAATCCAAAGAAAAGCATTTTTAAAAAATATATCCAGCTGTCTAAAAATCCAGTATATGTCACTTTCCTACTCCATTATTAAAAACTTTATTTTTCAGAGTACCTTCAGTGTTTTTTTTTCAGAAATTTCAGAAATCCTTACATCTGAGGTACTAATCCTATGGACAATATTCTTGAAGCTGATTTCTAACAATATCATTGCCACATCAAACAGGAATTGACTTTTCAAAATAAGAAATCTCAGATATGGAGCCACTCTGCTTCTGAGTTGTGAAGGAATGAAAATACATTTTGTGGTAATAAGTAAAAGTCTGTTGTATTACTGATAGGGTATCTTGTTTGTTTGACTGTTTTCAAACTAGAGGTTGTAACTTTAAATTGTGTTCAGAAAGATCATGGCTTATGACACCTAGCAACTACAAGTCATCTGATTCTTCTTTTAGAATTTCAGTGAGTGCCTACATGCAGTCAGTTTAAGAAAATAGTTAATTTCCAAGCTCAGTACGTTTAGAATCCGTATGTTGTCTTGATTAAGTCGCAACTTGGTTCTGCATTTCAGTCAGGTAGAGTCATTCTTCCATCCTGTTATCTGAAATAGATATGTATACCTGGCATCCCGTCAAAAAGCGTACCACTATTTTTAATGTAATCAAAATGATAAATATATATATATTGTTAGGTGAAACCGTGCTCCATTTAATACATATATATTGAAAAATCAATTAAGGCATATATTTTCAGCTGCTGGTAAGACTCCAGGGATGTCAGGCAGCAGATATATGCAGATCTGTTAACCGGATAATAGCTTAATAGTAGATCTAGTGGTGATAGCTCCCATTTCTGCAGGTAGCATCCTATTTTCTCTGTGGCACACAATTAAAATCAAGCCTCAGCATTCTTTGATTACTCTGAGAAACTAAGTTTCTCTATAAATAGTCCCTTTGGAATGAATAGATGCTGTTTAGTAAGTAAGATTAGAGATTGGCTGTAAGCATTCCTGGGTGTGATAGGATGTACCTGTATCACAGCGTAAAAATTGAAATGTTTCACATTTCAATTCTGTTTTTGGGGTTTTTTTTTGTTTTTTTGTTTGTTTTTAATTTGGGTGCTTATCGTGTCCTCAACTCTCTTGTCATGTTTCTGATTTGTAAGATATTGCTCACTTTTCCGCTGAAGTGATAGGACTAGAGGGAATGGCTTCAAGGTGCGGCAGGGGAGATTTAGGCTGGACGTTAGGAAATAGTACTTTTCTGAAAGAGTGGTCAAGCACTGGAATGGGCTGCCCAGGGAAGTGGTGGAGTCACTGACCCTGGAAGTATTCAAGGAATGTTTGGATTTTGTGTTGAGGGATATGATTTAGTGAGTACTATTGGTGATAGGTGGATGGTCGGACTGGAGGATCTTGTAGGTCTTTTCCAACCTTGGTGATTCCATGATTCTGTGCTTCTGTGAAAAGGCACTTAAATTTCTTAAGAAAAATGTGATTTTCACCATGAGAATTTATTTGCCAAAACCAAGTGTTAATCTCAGCAGTAGTTTTGTTTTCAGCAATGGTAAGAGAAAGTGAGGGCATATGTGTAAAGTGAGCAATGCCTTGGTAAACCTCCTAATTTCAAGAACGTACAGTTTAAACTGAACGTTGAGCTCAGCTGGATGTCACTAGTAGATTTAATAAATGTTATTTTTGGTGGTCATTTGTGTCGTCAAATGAATATGGTGTTTGTGTTCAGTCCTTGCTCATAAGCCACTGTTCTATTTCTTAACAAATCTTGTCTGCACATTTTTATGTAAGAAACTGAAGATAGTATCAGTTGCTACTGTGGATCTCTGCAGCTCTATTTGTTGTCCATGATAAAAATAAAGGTTCTTGTAGTGGCGATTTACACTCTCGTTGACTTAGGGTACCAAAAACACTATTCAGATCATGAATGAAGTCTGAGCTATACTGATGAACATCTGTCTGGAATGACTGAGTGCAGATATTTTTTAAAGTAACTGCCGATTATACAACTGTCTCTTGACTCTACTGCCTTTTCCAACTCTTTTTTACTTCTATTTAATTACCTTCTGATCATGCCATGGCTCTGCTCTAAATCTGCTTAATTCCAGTCACATATTAGCAGAAGATCTGGATCCTTTTCTATTTTGAAGACATGTGGTAAATCTATTTAGGAATAAATGAACATTAATTGGCCTCAGACACATGTAAACTGGAAACTAGATATCTAATAAGGGAAAAACATAGTTCTGGAGCACAGTTTCCATCAGTCCAATTTGTCTGGAGACATCTAAATTAATATTTAGATAGACAAGAGTGTAACGTGATTGCCCGGACATGAAGACCAAAGGAGATCTTTCCCAGTATCATGTCTGTTAGTCCTCTAGGAAAATACAATGCCAGATAGTTTTTATTTTTCAGTAGGTGTTTACTGTGAAAGAGCTGAGTTGGACTTTTGTGATACCTGTTTTTTTGAAGGAGTAGATTTTGAGAAAATGTCTCAAATTTTTGTGAAAGTGATTGCAGAAAGTAAAATTGATAAAAACTAATATTATAGGAGAATGGTATTGACTAAGAGTTACGAAGTTAATGAAATAGTAATTTGCTGAACTACACATCACTGTAAAATAGCAGAATCCCAAATAAATCCCAATTAGCACTAGAATACAGGCTCTATAGCACATAGAATCATAAACAGAATGGAAGAAGATGTCCTTACACAAAGTTTGATTGTACAAATAACATAAGCGAGGTTACAGTTAGTGCTGAAATTGTTATGTAAAATATGCTAGGCAAAACCTCTATCCTACTGTGTAAGCAGTCTCACACATTAGCTCTGACTGTTAGCATTCAAAACTTCTCCACGTTTTTCATTTCATTTTTTTCAGCGGTTTCTCCTACAGTTCAACTGCCTCCATTATGTGGCTTCACTTTACATGCCAGTAATAAAGCACCTAGGCAACTTTTTTAAGGCACCTTCTTTGAGTAAGAATATGCCCTTGTGAAAATACTGCCAGTCTTCAGTATGGGTATGCTGATGCAGGGGTAAAGAAAGATTCTGTTTTTGTGTTCATGATAAATATATAACTGAAAATCATTACATGTGAGTTATACAAACTGATCTACACTTTCCTGTGTATTGTTGCTATGCTGTGCTGGCAAGATATATGAAGACTGCAGCAAAAGTAATGCCTCCTATTTTGCTATGCTGGCACATAGCATCAGAAGCAGATGTGGTATGGCAGTAGGGGTTGAACCTTCCCACCAATATTTTTTGTTGCTGTGTGACAGATGGCACCAGAGGGACAGTGTGACAGAATGACATCTGACATGGAAGCGTGCATGAAGCAGAAATTACATATGAAGTTGTGTAATTGAATCTTTCATGCAGAAAACAGTGGTTCCCTTCGTTTGCTGAACGTTTATGGAGACCAACCAGTGGAATGCAGTGAGGCGGTAGGTGGTGAATTTCAACAGTGGTGACAGTGACATGCAAGGCAAGTCATATTCTTGATGGCCATGCTTAGCTGTCGCACCATGGCAGATTATGACCAGTGAACTGTGAACGGAGCTGAATATCAGTGTGTTGGAAAAAGCAGTGGAATATTGGATGTTGGAATATTGCAAAGTTTGCACCAGTTGGTCCCACAAATGCTCATGCAGGAACTGGATCATGCCTTTACCTGTGACAAGACATGGTTTGACCACTGTAGGGAGTTAAAGTGAGAGTCCATGGAGTGGAAAAGTGTGAATTCTCCATTGAAGAAAATGTTTAAGACACATCCCTCAGTGACTAAAGTGATGTGCACTGTCTTTTGGGATAGGAAAGGAGAGTTTCCTCTGGATTTCCTAGAACCTGGACAAACCATCAACACTGACCTCTACATCATGATGCTGACTGAGCTGAAGGCCTGATCTTCCAGAGTCAGAGAAGAAGATAACCTCTCTCTCACAACATAATAATAACAGGCCTCATGCAGCAGTAGACTGTGGAGCATGTTTCCAATCTGGTCTGGGCTGTCCTATCACACCCATTGTATAGTTTAGTTTTATAGGATTTTTTTATAGATTTGTCTTGACTAAGTATCCTCAGTGAAGAGCTGTAACTCAGTATTTTTGTTTCTTCTTCCTTTCCAGTGAGACAATAATTTATGACTGAGCCTACTCCAATGCTACCAAATGTGAAATGAAGAGCGAAGTGTGTTTGTTTCATGTGTCTGATTTTTCAGAATGAAAGAAAGCTAACTAAGCATTTGAATAGTGCTTTTCAGTCCAAAGTTATGTTTTCCTTCTGCGCTTTTGCTGCCATTTCTCGTATTTTATTACACTCTCATTGTGTATCAGTCCTCGTTTTGTCCTCAAAATTCCTCCAACTTCTCTTAGGATAAATAAAGTCAATTATAACTTACATAACAGGAAATGGAGATTGGAAGGAAGAATTCAAATGAGGAAACAGCTAGACAAAGGTGTTGAATGTTAGGTCAATCAAATTCAAAGTTTATTTTAATAGTAGCTCTATACAAGTAGTCCAGGGATACAAATGATTACTACTTGAGACATATAAATATTTAAGGAAGAAATATCAGTATTGACTGCCTCATCCTGAAATCCTTAAAAACAAGCACAAATGCATCCAGTTTCCTATAATTTTGATCTTTACTCCAGAACTGTGAAATTTGTTTTTTTTCCCCTTTTCCAAATTTTTAAAATAGAATTACATAATAAGTAAACAGGATAGTTCTATTAGCTAAAAATCCCCAATGACTTTCAGGACTGAAGTACATTCAGATCATAAGTTTTAAATAAGTCCATAATTATTTACGTATGCTGTGAAATAGAAAATAGACATACGTTAAAGAGCAGTCAATTTCAATTCCTGTCACAAAATGTGGTTTCATTTTTTTACATTTTCTGATATTTATGCTGAAAAACTAGAATAGATCAGAAAATTGGTTGCGTATGTCACAAGACAGTGTTTCCACTGAGAAATTTGGACATGTTCTGACTTAATCCTGAATTTACAAAGGAAGTCTGAAATGTCTTGAAGCATCCAAGTCCCAGGTGGTTCTCAGTAATTAGTAAAAACAAACAAGCAAACAAAAAAGTGACATAGCATAAAAAGATGTCTTTCTTCCTCTGTTGTTTTCTTTCAGCTTCTCATGTATACTGCCTTAAACTCAAAGTCAACTATCACTGTCTCACTGACAATGCAGATCAGAGGTATTCTTGCATCTATCCCCATTGAACCTTTTTCTTTCTATGCAAATACTGCCCATACCTTTGAGATGTTTGTATTAAAAGGCAAACCTTTGAAAGGCTGTTAGTGCAGTTAGCACAGAATTAAGGTGATGTAATTATACATGTAAGTTAGTAGTTGTAAGTTTGCCAATAAATTTGCTAGAATATTAGGGAAAAAAAAAAAAAAAAAAAAAAAAAAAAAAGAAAAAAAAAAAGTCGTTATGAGTTCATCCAACCCATCTGCTGAGAGCTAAAGTAAATAAGATGCTGTCCACTGCACCCTAGAAATGCTAGTCAGTCTCTTGCATCAGTATATATGTGTATATGTATATGCTGAACTTCACTTATTCCTGAATTTTCTGCCAGGGTAGTTTGAGGTAATACATTGCTTACTATTTCAGGTGTGTAAGAATTAATATTTGCCTTCTGGGGTCACTGTGACTGCCTCTTGGTCTTTGTTAAAGCTGAATTTAGCCTATGTTCCTTGGCTTTCTCAGTGGTTCTCCAAAATATTTCACAAGTCAAGCAGACATTCTTATAGCCCTTCCCAATAATATGCTGTGTGTATATAATGCAGGTTAATATTAGAGTACTCCTAAGTATTACACGTCATGCAGTATAATTCATCATAGTGCATTACCAGGAACACTAGTTAGAACAGTGCACTCTGAAAATAAAAAGAACAGTGGGAAAACTGAATAGTATCTCTTATTTATTCCAGTAATAGAATGTTCTCAAAGGATAGTCATGAAACACAGAAATTGTTCTCTTAGTTTTGATGCATTCTAAGTAGGTATTATTAAAAGTAGATTCTTTTATGACATCAAATTATCCTTTGACCTAGTAAATATCAGTCATTGTAGTAAGGATGAAGTAGCTATTTCTCTGGCTTTAAAAATAGTTTTGCAGGAAAAGCTATTCTGTCATATGAAGTTGGACTGGGGCAAAATTTAACTGAGTCATTGTATCTAGATATAATATCTAAAAGTGGATGGATAACCAAAACGTATTGTATCATAAATAACAAGATTCTAAATGATGCCTCTTTCATCCTTCATGTTTGAATTTGCATTACTTGTAAATTGTACTTATAAATAGCAAGGTAAGAGCTTAAGACATGAGGCATATGTATTGCCTTACGACAGCTAATTCCTGAAGAGATACTTGAAGCAAATAGGTACAGGTTGGCTTGCCCTTACTTATTTGTGTTACACGGTATTACATAAAGTTACTTAAATGCTAGCTCTCAACTTACATTCTTTAACAAAGTATATGATGGTAACATGTTTTTCAATATTCAGTTCAACCAATCCCTGAGCAAAACGATCTGAATTCAGCTGCTGACCCTGGTCCTTACCAGCTTCGTCAGGTCCTTACCAGCCAGTTATTTTGTGACAGCATTATAATTCACAGGAAATTTTCAAGAACTCTGATACCATTGGTCCAACTCTGATTGTCCCTCACAATCCTTTGGCTTTAAAAAGCTGTTGGGCAACTGAATCTAAGGAGCAGAGAGTCCTGTGGTACAAGCAGTTGTCTAGTCTGAAGGCTTAAGGACAGAAATTCAAGAGCTAGTATTAGGATTACTTACAGAAAGAAACTTCATATTCTTAAGCTTCTCATTAATTTTTTTCAGGAAATCCAAAATCTGGGAGTAAACAGGTAAGAGAGCACTTGGAGAAATGCTTATGTTAATTTTATTCACTTTACTCCTTATTTTTAGGGTTTATACTCTTAGTTTGTATGATTTTCCTATTACTATGCATAAAGGCAACCTTTCTCCCTGCCTAATCCAGCATCTCTAAATACTAAATTGTAACTAATCTAAGCCTGTCCTGTTGAGTGAATTGTTCTGGGAAAGAAAGATATCACTCAGATCATCTTAAGTTTCTTGTCAATTGGATATATTAATTTGTCGGCCTATTCTAATTTTGTGTACCACAAGGCTTCTGTGTAAAACCAAAGTATTAAAGTTTGTTTCAAGTGGAGAATCCAAAACAGAGTTATCTTATTTTCAGAATACCTGTCTCGGTAGTAACTCATTCTTCCTGAGGCCATTCTGTAGCCAAGGTGAAAAATATGGAAGCTTATTTTGATATCCTGGACTCAATATCTGAAGAGTAAGTGTAATTCTGTGTATTAACTTGAAGAATGATACTACAACTGGCCATATAATCAGAAGAAAGAGAATTTTTAGTGAAGAATCTCTGCATGGTGAATTTTGGCTCTCTGGTGTTGGAGGCCCAGTTTTTAATTTTGTTCTATTAATTTGTGACTGGAATAGTGCATTTTAAGCTCTTCCCCGGATAACACAAACTGGCAGAAATAGTGAGTAGACTTTAGAAAATAGCTGAGACATTCAAGAATCCATGTATTCTTACACTCCATATCAGTTCATGTCAGGGTTTACCTTCTGCTGCCTATGACTACTAGAGTTCTAAAGCTTCCATTATGATTTACTGAATTCCATAAGTAAAGGAAAACTAAGGAGATATATTATGTAACAGATTACACTGCTTGTTTTTCTGGTTGCTTAGTGGCAGTTTGTGATTTGCTGTGTTCTCAGTCTTGAATGCAAATACAATGAAAAGAGAACATGAGCTATTGTGTTAGCCTATTGAAAGATTTCTGACTCTGTTAATCAAGTTGTTTAATCAAAAGACTTGAATGCCATTGTTTTGTTTTGTTTTTGTGGGCTTTTTAAGTCGTTGAGGTTTTTTTAATTGATTTTAATTTTTATTTTTACCAGGTTGATATGAAGATAATGGTCCAGAACAGAGAAGTGGTGGAAGATACCCACCAAAAGAGTGAGAAATGAGCTGTTTCAACCTGGTAAGTTTTTGCTAATTTTTGTGTTAATTCCATTCTGCTTTCTGGTAATTCTTGTGACAGGTTTTCTGTCAGTGGTCTCGTTTGTATTTGCTGTAACATGTCAGCTGGTATTGATTTTTATTCTTGGTGTCTACGTTAAACTTACAAACTTTGGATTCTGTCTTAACAAAGCATGAGTACTCGATGTCTTGTGATCCATTTGAGATGCAGTGTTGTCACATACCAAGCATTTCCAATCCTCAGCTGATGCTGAGGACGTCTGAATTGCCAGTTTCTCTAAGTTTTCACTCTCAGGGAAGCAAAGTACATTGTCTCTTTGAAGAAACAGAAAATTGTGGTGATTCTTTTAATTAAAAGAAATGATTTTGCAAGGGTCATATTTACCTGCTTAATTTAAATTTTGGGAAATGATTCTTGTATTTCAGAATAATTTTGAAGACAAAATATTTTCATCTTGTATCATTTTAATCTTCTGAAAACTGACTCATATGCAATTATTAGCAGTCCTGCTCTAGCTGGCATTCTCCAAATTGTTTCTTAGATTCCTAAATACCATTTGGGACCCCTGTCACAGTGGCTGTGACGTGTAGCCTTATGATTTCGCAGAATGGCTTCGCATGGTTACATCCCACATGTCACATTTTTTTCTGTCTCTTCTGTTGATTTTTTTTTTTTTTTTTTTTTTTCTCAAATGTCATAGAGTCATCATCATAGAATCATAGAATGGCCTGAAATGAAAAGGACCACAATGATCATCTAGTTTCAACCCCCCTGCTGTGTGCAGGTCACCAACCACCAGACCAGACTGCCCAGAGCCACATCCAGCCTGGCCTTGAATGCCTGCAGGGATGGGGCATCCACAGCCTCCTTGGGCAACCTGTTTCAGTGCATCACCACCCTCTGGGTGAAAAACTTCAGTGATGCATTGTTTCTTAGATAACCCACCTACAGTGTTCTGAACTTCACTTGATATACCTTGTAACCTCCTATGGCCAGCGTTTAAGATAAACAATTTGAATGTTCTGTCAAAAGCTAGCATATTTGAATTTATCCCTTCAAGACATGACACATCATACCTACATGTTGCACTTGTGTCTATGCTGTGTTTCAAAAGTAAGTCTTATATTTTTTAAATATTTTCTTTAAGCAACTTAGACTCTTTCAGATGTCAGCAGCAAAGTGGAAATGATATATCTCTGGATGTTTATAACAGAAGTAAAAAATAAAAAATAACTGAGCAATGCCACCTTGAAGAACAAGCAGTGATTCTTACATACTTGCTTTGTTTCCTGTTGATTGTTGTAGGCATAACTACATGTTATGTGAGTTGTTCCCTCTCTGTTCACTAAAATTCAGTCTCTTAGATGTCAGTCATTTGCTTTTGTGTTTACTGTGTTGAGTTCATGTCAACCTTAGAACATCATTACTGAGTTGAGCACAATTGCATATGGGTGCCATTCGGATGAATATATTGAATTAAGTGCCCTCTCTTCCATTCCTTATCAGATTATACAATCTGGCCGAGCATGAAGCAGGTCATTTAGCTCATTTACACTGTTTCTTATGCCTTTATTTCTTATTTCTTATGCCATGAAGCACTGGATCTCTTACTGCTACCAATCCTACCGCACTGATTCATAAAAAACAGAATATAAGGTATGAGAGCCAACTTTGGAATGGGAAATTTAGTTGTTGTACCATCTGACAGACATGGTGCCACTGATCTAAGTCCAGCAAGTTAAATTCAGCGTGGTCAAGACAATACTGCAAGTCCAGTGTTCAGGTTTGGGACCTCAGCTAATGAGCAGACACTGATGTACTGAAGTATGTCAGAGATAATTGAAGGACTGGAGCACCTGGCATATGAGAGAACCAGAAGAAGAGAAAGCACTGCTGTCTGCAACTACCTGATGAGAAAATAGAGATAAGACAAAGCCGGTCTTCTGTTAGATAGTGCAGTAGAAGGGAAAGAGTTGACTGGTACAAGTTGTTTCGAGGGAAATTCCTGCTAGCTATGAGGAGATTGTTTGCTTAATTGTTTGTTTGTTGACTGTGAGGTCAATCAGACATTGAAAAAGTTTGTGCAGAGATACTGTGAGATCTCCATCCTTGATGATATTCTAGGCTAAACAGGGCACAGTTCTCAGCAGCTTGATCTCATTAGAGCTGTTTTGAGAAGCTAGTTGGACTAGATAAGCTCCAAAGATCCAAGTTTTACTAACCACTGCAAGCTATTTGTTATGAAAATGTTGCTTAAACATGAAATATGCCATCTTTTCTTATTTTCTGTTATACTCATTAGAATATTAACATCTTGGAGATCCTGAACAATGTGCAGATAAGGGGTGGATAAATAAATACACTCCTGATAGACATTTTAGAAATTTATACAGGCAAAACATTTCCTTTAAACACTGCACATGTTAATTAGTGAGAATAAGTTACAAAATCCTGGTTACCACCATGTGGTAGTTGGATCCAATTGGGAAAAGATTTTGAAAATAATAAACTGGTCTACTTTCTCTTGTGGAAAGTAGAATGGGGATATTACTGTTGCTACTTTAACATGGATGACAGAGAAGAGGCACATTGTGATTGTAGCACAATGATTGGCATTTTATATCATTTACAAGTCTAGATAACCATTACTAAAAGATCTTATTTATATTTATATTCATATGAACATAGCATGACTTACCCTAACCATTTTACACCTGGCGTATCTGCTATATTCTCCATGTCTGGAAATCCTTTGGGAATGATGGTGCAGGGTTGAATCATATCATTTCCATTTTCTAGAGCAGTGGTCTACAAACTTCTTTGATCATCCACTCCTATCAGTTATTCCTTTTTTTTACTGTTTGTTAATTAGCGTATGCCCTCCCCAGTGCATGTATATTTATTTAGTTAGAAATTATATACATGTATTGCTGAATTTATAATATTTTCTTCCTGCATTCAGTAAATTTTTTTGCTCACGGTGCACTGTGAAGGCACTCCATTTCAGAGAGCACTGTTTAAGAGAAGGATGGAAAATACTATCAGAGTAAACAAGTCATATTTAGCACTGTTTGAGTGAACTATGTATATGAGTAATTGAAAATCCTATGTAATATTGGAACTTCCAGGATGCTTCAGGAAGTTACTGCTTTTAGTTGGAGATTGCATATTCTAAACACATTTGCTGCAATGAACTATCCCATCAATTTTAATTTTGTAGGGGGCAAAAGTACTGGATAAGTTCAATTACTGTATTGTAGTACAAACTAGGCATGCATACAAAGTATATTATTGTTGTACAGTCATTGGGGATGAGGATGCTTGCAGTTTGGCAGTAAGATGAAAAAGGAAAAACAACACACACTTCTTCAATTTTGTGTTGTTGTTTTTAGATGTCCTCTTACTCAGTTGGCAGTCCAGGTGCATCTGCTCAGATAGCTTTTCCTATGATGTCAGGATTGTCTAAAACTGAGAAAGCTGGAGCACTATAATGATAAATCTGTCATCTGTATTTATTACTGTGGTCATGTACGGTCTCTTTCCACTGACCTAGTTATTGTGGGTGTTCTTAATATAGGTATGAAGTGATATCATTCCACTAAGTAAGAAACAGATGTTTCATTGGCCCTTCAAAAGTGGCAAACACAAGCCCTTACATGTTTTCATTTTATGAAAAAGTAATTGGGAAAACTGAATTCTAAAAACTACTGAGGAGAAAGAAACAGAAGTTTTAATAGCTGTCATTGGTTAAGAGCTTTGTCTTCACTGTGGAACAGAGGAAGAAAACTGTGGGGAAAAAATGAGAAACATGAAAGAGAGAGAAGAGCTTTCATCCTCAGTACCAGAAACAGACTCAGGAAATTCCTGAGGCTAAGTGAAACTGGAATGAAGGTATCAGCAATCAGCCTACAAATTGTATGAAGTCATGGATCGTGGAAAAAAATACTTACTGAAACATAACCATTCTGGTCATTTCTTCTCTTTTTTTCAGAACTGTTTTCAGATTCTTAATCAAAAAAGGAAGCCTTATGAGGTTGAAACTTTTGTTCTTAAGACAGGCTACTGTGTAAAGTTCGTTAACAAGGTAATGGCAAATCAATATTAAGTGAGAAATTCATGTAAAGGTAGCCAAAACAAGTGTTGTAGCATTGGGAACTTGTGCATGATCCCAAGTAATCTGCAAAAATGCTTTTCAGTACTGAGTTTTCATATGCTAGGGATAAGAGGAGAGGCTTCCAAGGCTGTTTCAAGATGCATGCAGTAAGGAGGCAGCCCACAATGTTGTACTTTTTCTCACTGGATATGTGTGTATTCTAAAACCTATAAAGCAAAAAAGCAAAGTGCAGGCAGATTTACCTCCACTGGAAACTCTGCCAGAGAAGCTGGTGGCTTTCAGCATATTGCAGACAGAACCTGGAGCAAGCTTTAGGGTGTAGGTAGACACCTTTATTTACTTTGTAACATGTATCTATTTTTTCTAATCTTTATTGCCCTTGCTAGAGAAATAGATCCTGTATTGAAGTTTTTGTAACCTGCTACAACAATGCAGCAAAAGAATAAGGTGACACAAGTGAAATTCTGTCCAAAGGGTATTTGACCGACTAAACAACCAATTGAATGCATTGTGAAATGCTATTTTGCTTTTTCTCAGCACAGTACAATTTAACTACAGTACAATGTTAATAATAGGCCTCAAAACATTGATAGCATAAGGTGATTACTGGCCACACACTCTGATAATTGATCAGTGATCTAAAAAGTAGATTTCTCCACTTAAAGCAAAATATTTGAAATATTCAATTCCAGTTCTGTTGTGAATATGGAACAGAAAATGTTGAAGAAGTTATAGCAGTAACTTGAAAATAAAAAAACAGTTCTGTAAAATTGTTTTTTTTTTGCCAAGACATGAATCCAAGTAGAGAACATAGATTTCTTATGCAGTATATGGAAAATGCTGCACATATTTTTCTTACAGAATATAGGCTAACATCATACATACCCAGCCCTCCACCTAATCAAAATTAAAACACCTGGAACATTTGAAGTTCATAATGTGGACAATTCTGATATTAAAAATAATGCATTTTAAGCAGAGATAATAGCAAAAAAAGTCAGTAATAAAGAGAGAAATAAAGAGGAAGAAAGACAAGTAGATAAAATACAATAAAATAAAAAAAAACTTAATTTTGTAAAGGACAAAGAATTAAGGGTGTCAGACCTAGGAGATTATCAATGGACTGTAAGCAGTTCACGTGTTCTTAGATACTAAGATTTTACACAGTGTATGTGTTAAAATGAGAGTTGCTGATTAGCTACTTAAAATGTTTGATTATGGATGCAAATATTTGAAAGTCTGTGTATGCTGGCCAGAATCCTTTTGCAAGTCTGAAGTTTACCTGAAAATACAACTCCAAATTTTTACAACTCCCCCTCATTTCTGTTTTCAGTTGGGTTCTTAATATCATAGTTTCCAAAGGCAGTTTGCAGTCACTTTAAAAGTTACCAGTATAATTATTTTAGTTTACAGTTATAACTATTTGTTGTTTTACTTAAAGGAAAACAAGGATGATCTAATGGATGTAATTTCTTTTTCGTTTGCAAGAACAGAAAAATAGAGTGCTGCCTTAATGTCAGAGGTACAAGGATCAAAGCAGTAATTCATCTCTGGTATGGCTTTCCAGAAGTCAAAGAAATTGCATCAGATATAAATCTGGCCAATTACTATTTCAAGGAAACATGGGATAATTTGATTAAAGAGCTATCCGGCACCCCAAAAGTGATTAATTACTGCAAAAGCACTAATCTTAAAAGCATTGCTTCCAATAGGTCATGGAATATTAGAAAGTATTACTAATGACCTCTTAAGCTTTTACTTTAAGCTACTTCAAAATACCATCTAATTTCTCTCACTTATCTTTTCTGTTCCTGCCTGTATGAATAAGTGGCGATTCTTTTTCTTGACCTTGATCCTTTGTTGGCATTCATGAAACACCTATCATATAATAAGGAATTCATTTGCACCTGTAACAGTGATTTATAGTCATTAGTTTTTTGCTGTCAGTGTGTTCTTAAGCTTGTTAATTGGAATGAGAAAAAAAAAAAAAAAAAAAGTGATCTGGGGAAACTCTATCAATAAACACTATAATTAAGTAGAATGTTTTATTTGTTTTTGTAGTGTAGGTATCTACTCTCGGTTTCATAACTGTTTTTTCATCTGTGCTGTAATATTAAGCATTCACAGAAGAAATGACAGCATTTCGTCTTAAAATGTATCTGTGGTCTTTTTCCCAACATATAAAGAAGTTATATGGCATTACTCCAGCAAGCAGTGTCAAGTCTTCTTGTCTGTTTATTCAACACTTCTGTACTGTTAAAATAGAAGTCATAAACATAGCTGTCTTCCCGCAGGTACAGACGATGTTTCATAAACAGGGAAAGATCCTTTCATAGAAAGTGCTTTTATTTATACTTTGGCTCTTTTGTCTCATTCTAATTTAAAAGGTTCTGTTAGTATAAAAGTTTTTCCCAGGACCAAGTGCTGCTGGGGTTTGTTTGTGTAATTTTTCATTTTGTCCAGACTTCCATTGGGATGAAGTGTGAATGTGACTCAACAAGTAAAGGTTATCCATACTATTGTCTGCTGAAAATAGCAGATAAGTCTGCTTGACTATTACTACAATAATTATATGAAGGTACGTCTTCAAAATCTGTTTCATGTTTATTCAAGGCTAGAATCTGACAGTAAACCTCATGTTCAAGAAGCTTTTTATTCTCAGATAAGTAATCTGAATGGTGTAAAGTACAAGTGCATTCCTCTTCATGTTTATGAACTTCTTTTTAATGTTTTTGGTTTTTTTTCATTATATCAGGTACAAAACCCATCTGTTAACACATTATGCCTACATACAGCTAGTGTAAATTATCAATTTAAATATCTTCTGAGAAACTAAGGTAATATAGGTGAGTAGCTCTCCCATCCTGTCCTTTTAAAGTACATCTCTAGGACTTTTTCAGTCATATTGTCATGTTTTAGAAGTAGATCTGAATAATCCTTTTTTCTCACATTCTTCATTATTTCTATTTTATTTGTATCAACTTTCTGTAGCTCTGAGTCATCTCTTTGGCAGGGAAAGTTTTATAAGATCACTGAGGGACAGATTGCTCTCTCATTGGTTAATTTGGTAGACAGATAAAAAGGTCTTTTTAAAAAGCTCTGCAAACAGTGGTGTGGGTGGGTGGAGAAGTCATGGAAGATAGGGAGAGTTCAGGAACTCAGAAAGTAGGGCAGTTCAGAAGCTCACAAAGTAGAAAGGAGCAGGAGACGGAAGTAGAACAGAATAAAGCTGAAACAAATGTAAAATCTAGACTGGTAAAAATGATATAAAGGCAGAGAGTAAGGAAGAGAGGAAAGTCTTCAGTTAGATGGCATGTAGTATGCCTTCGGTGTCTGGTTAGTCTTGCATATTCACGTCTACAGCTGTGTTATCAATCTTATCACATCTTCAATCAACTTCAGTCATGTAGCAGCATTTATTCTCTGATTAAAAAACAGGTCCAAAATCACAGTGTCCACCACCCAACTTCTGCTGAAGCTGTAAGATAACAAAGACATGTCAGCATTGCCTTCCCCTGATGTCATAAATGTATGATTATTTTCCTGCCAATAAATATCTTCAGGTTTGGAACACTATGCAGATATTTTGTTATTAAGTGCATTCTGTCTCACTCCGATTTATAGGAGGGAGAGGAGGTTCTTTTTAATATGAGTATACCTGGAGTGAGATTAAGAAGAAATGGTTCAAATGTTGGTCTGACCAGTTTATTACAAATCTTAATCAACGGAGATGGGGAAGGGGAGGACAGACACTATTATGAATCAGGGTAATGGGAAAGGGAAGGAGGGATAGAAAAGATAGGAAAGAAGAAGCAAGGAGCTTGATAGGAAGCAAGAGGGAGACAGTCACCACCATGGATCCAGCGTGGTTTGTTGTTCAGCCATTGTTCTTCAGTAGTGGTGGGTCATCGGACATTGTTCTGTTAACAACAACGGTGACCACACCAATGATGGCCACTTTTCAGTGGTAGTAACCAACTTAGTTATAAGTCCAAAGTTGTTGAGTCAGCTGCCTTTGGAGTGGCAGCTTCTGGCTCTGAGATCCTTTGATTCCTTTGTTCCCATCTTCTGGGCTTTGCCAACAGAAAAGAGGGAGCAGGGATGCCCACCTGCATCCTGTTTTTCACAGGACGCAATGGTACCATTCCCCAGTTTTCCCATACCAACCTGAAGCTGTGTAGCCACAGGCCAGATCTTCCACCAGTAAACACTCCTGAGCACTCTTCTTCTAGAGGCAGGCAGCTCTGGAGAAAGGTGCTTTCAAATGTCCACAAAGTGACATTGATTGTCACATGGTAGCACCCATCACTTGCCTCCTCAATAAATCAATCCGAGTCTTATCACAAGAAATACCTCAGGAAGCAAGCCTTGAGCCAAAAAAACAAAGAAGGATTCTCACACCTCCTATATTAATTCTTGGCTTTGTTGTTCAACTGGGCTGTTTTGAAGTGAGATTTTGTGGTGATGACATGATAGGACAGTGAGCTAGGTCTCCTGAGATTTCCATCAGTCTGTGAAGCATTTATTAAGAGAAGGTAATCTCAAGCATTAACAACCCAGAAATGCAGAGGTAACAATCTTTATGCTAAAAGCCCATTGAGAATTGCAGTTCATGCAGTGTTCTTTATCTCTTTCACCATCCTTTCATATGCAGGGAACAGAGGCTCTAAATTTTCAGAGACTTTTATGTTGATCTTTTCCTCCAAAAGGCCTTACTTAAAGCTCTATAAAAGCAGATGTGATTCAGGTAAACTTTTATTCTACTTTTCAGAATTTCTCCATATTTTGCAGGATTTGATTTAAACCCATCTAACCATGTTTGCACACTTCAGCATTTAGTTGAATTGCATGCAAACTTCACCTGGCTTGGAGAAGTTTTAACTGTTTAATTATATTCAGATATATATTCAGATTATATTCACTGATGCCTAAAGAGCAGAATATCCTTTAAGAGAACTAAGTGTCCAAAGTTTATTTTTCTAATGCATATTTTCTAAGCAGGAAGCTTTGTACTGTGTGAAATTGCAAAACCTTTTTGCTGTCTATTCTAGTACCGCTTTTGCCAGAAGTATGCTTAGCAATAAAGTGGAGGCAGGCAGCTCCGCACCACGCACCACACAGCTGTTCACTTACTCCCCTCTTCCAGAGGGATGGGGAAGACAGTTGGTTAAAAAAAAAAAAAAAACTGAGATAAAAATCTACTAGGACAGAAAAGGAAAAGGAACATAATAGTAATTATGATATAGTACGTATGTACAAAATTAGCAATGCAGTTGCTCAGCAAGTGTCCACACAGCCAACTCCCCACAGTGTTGTACTTTTCATATTGTGTCATATGGAATGGGACATCCCTTCAGCAAGTTTAGGTCAGCTGTCCTGGTTCTGTTCCCCTTTCAGCTCCTTGTGCCCCTCTAGCCCCTGTGCTGGCAGAACAGTACAAGAAGCTGAGAAACTGGAACATGCTTGACTCAGTGCAGCACTGCTGCAAAAACTAAACCACCAGTATGTTATCAGCATGGTTTTTCTTCTAAAGTCAAGACGTAACACCATGCCAGGCACTATGAAGAAAAAAATCAACTTATCCCAGCTGAAACCAGGACAAATAAGAACAGCTTGAAGTAAGATTCACCTAGCCATTTAGCTGTTTGATACATGGAAGAGAGCAAATCTCAACATGTGAAGCAGTAGGTTAGGGTCCACAATCTCATTTCTGGATTTAATGTCCGTTGTGTAAAGGTACAAGTTCTGTAAATTCCAGTTTATTATGTTTTATTTTACAGTTACTGATGCTAAACATGTAGGTGTAATGGTTGTATGCTTGAACGACTTTTGAAATACTAATACCAACAAAAAATAAGGCCACCCTGTATAGATTTTATGTAGTTTTGAGACAATGCATCACTCATTCTGGTACAAGTCATTTGAATATATACAGAAAAACAAAGTCCTGAAAGACCTTTATATTAAAAAATATTTTTAAATTTGAGACTTCAGACATATGCTGCGTGAGCCAAGTTTAAGGGTGAATTACTGTTCTTTCAGAACATGCTTATCAGTTCATAAATTTATGGTACAACAGCTTTCCCAACAGATTTCTCCCTACCTAGAGGAAATCCCCTCCACCCCTAAAAAAACTGCTCACAGTCTGTAATTATGGTCCTCTTTGTAATTTTCCATGTAAAATATTGTTTTCTAAATATAACTGTTGTACCCTTCCTGGATAGTTAATTCTTTTCAAACAGAATGCTTAGCTGAGATATTAATAAAAATCTATGCCTAGAGCAACCATTTCTGCAAGAAAATAAAATTAAAAGTAATAAAAGTACAAATGAAAATGAAGCCGTAATATAAAAACTGTACACAGTGTTGATCCTTCTGATTCTACCTGACAGGAAAAGGTTTTATTCCCAGCACTAATGTATAAATTAGTTCTCCAGGTAGAAAGATGGTAATATAAAGGCAATTGCTGACGACAGTAAAGATTTAAGTTGATATTTCATAATTTAAGATGCTTAATATATCTTCAAGTTGAGGTTATTTACTGGCACATAGCTTAGTACTAGAGCTGGTTTGTTCTTTGTTGAAGAGACACAAAGTAATTTTCAACTGATAGATGTATGAAGAAGGGAAATATTTTCCCATCTTGATGATAAATAAGTCCGTCTGTCTTTTTCTGGCCAAAATACTACTTTTACTAGTTGGTGTTTTCCATCAATTTTGCGTGGAAAAGCAGCACCATAAGATATTTTCCTAAGTTAAATTTAATCAAATAAATTGAGAAATTTTGCTGGGTCTACTCCAGGTCAGGAAGAAAGGTGGCTTGGATTAAGCACTCTTAAAGGAGAGATTCAGTATCAATTTTATAAGTGAATTCCACAATGTTTTCTTTCAATTTTTATCGTTTACAAAGGATAATATGTAATTTTTCTGTCGTAATAATTTTTTTCCTAACAGGTGTGGAAATGCAACTAATAGCAAATTTATTTTGTCTTGACCCTCTACCCTCACTTCCCAAAAACACCCCATGAATGCTTTATTATTCATATTGTGCCTACAGCATACTGCTGTAAAGACTAAGGGAGAGCAAGAAACTTGAGGCTGTCATCCATATGAATAAGCAGAATGAAAGTCATTGAAGTTACATCACTACTGCATAAATGCAAACACGAGTGAGTAAAGAAAGACAACCATCACAGCAGCGGGGAGAGCTCAGATATCTGTGTTCTTAGGACAATCCAGCAGGAAGGAGAGAATACGTTTTCAGGTACCCCTCACCTGTTTAGGCTTAGGACTTACATTACAGGATACTTTTGCTTTCTTAATTGAGCACTTACTGCTAGACAGAAAATCTTAGAAGATGTGGGTAGATGAGAAAAATGTTTTCACCAGGTGCTGGAATCCTGAAGTCCTTGATGCTGCTATCCATCTTTGTGCTCGTCGTAGGTAGTAGATATACATTCAGCAAGTTACCTGAGCCAATTTTTTATTATTCTCAGTATTAAAACTGCAAGTAGTGAGTGCTTCCCCTCTTTCTCTTTCCATTTCTTGCTGGGCACTAATCTTCATTTTCTACCTCCATGGACCTTGGCTGAAGACACAGAGCTTTAATGGCACTGCTTCTTCTAGAGAAATTCCAAGTAAAGCTTCATTTTTTTTCTCACATAACTTTGCTTTCAAATTTAGCTCACTTTCCTGCCAGACACTCTTTTCTAATGGACCGTATCATAATCAAAATTACAAATACTTAGTACCTAAAAGCGAAGAAATTCATTAAGTTAATGCAGGACTAGGCAGATAATGTGTAATAATTATTGCTAATGTCTCACAAGAGGCAATAAATACAGATAGTAAGATGTACAACAGACATTTCCAGTAATGTGAAATATATCCCTTCTATCTCTTCTAGTTCATTTCAGTATGTAAATTTATCCTTTTAAGGCTATGCAGCTGTTGTCAGATTAAAAATTTATCTGCAGCCTAGTAAGATACAGCATAATTTTCCATCAATAAACTTCATGGAGATGGAACAAACAGAATTAATAAAATTGGAATATTCATTGGAAATAATATACCACTCCATTATGAATCTACAGATGTGTAAAACACATACACACATAACCCACATTCATGCATGCATGCATATTTGCTTTTGTGGAGGACCAGCTGCTCTCTAGGATGACGATGTGTCTTTTAGGAAGCTGATCAGAGCCCATTTTCTTCTTTGCCCATTGATTGTGTGAAATGCATCAAGCAAAACAAAGGCGTTTTGCTTCTAATTATGCATTATTATGAATTTAAAAACCAAAGTTGGAAATGTATCTGAAGTAAATGGGTGAAATCCTTTGAGAGTTTTTCACCAGCATATAATTTTATTAGAATTCATTAAATCACTGTAGAGGGGAAAGAAAGAGCAACCCCAGAGAGGGTTTTTCCTTTTAGCATTTATATTAGCTACTTTGAATTAAATACTTGAAATATTTTTGGAAGTTTTCTGCCTTGTCTTCCGTGATGGTCTAGCTTGTTTCATAGCAAGGCAATGCCAGTTGGATCCAAAATGTCAGTGAAATATTCTCCTGTTCCAAGGAAATACAAGTATAGATTTGTATGCCTGCAGTCTACTAAAATGTGTTTTAGTTCTATTTAAGAGAATATGGCAGTAAAGTAGTGAAGGACTGGAGAAAATATGTTAAATATTTGTTGCAGTTTCAAAGTTAAATCCAAGTGCATGCCTTGGGATGCTAAATCTACAAAAATTCAGTAATTTCATAGAGATATTGTACCTTTTTTTCCCTCTTCACCTTATTTCTTTGCTGATATGACCTGACAGACTTTTAAAGTTGTGGAAGTTTTATGTGATCTCACTATTTTTTTTCACTGTATTTTTTCATTTGCTTCTGTACTGAACTGTAATTCCCCTGGAAGCAAGTGCTGCTGCCTGATTCATAATGCTAATAAGTGATTGACATGTGGAGCGTGTGATGCACAGATAACTCAACCCTTCTGTAATTTTCCCTCTCTAGACAGAAAAAAGTATGGAAATAAGTAACCAGTGACTCCTGACAAAACTTTGGCTGAAGACTTAAGAAAGCTCTTTGTTTACTACAGAGGTGAAAAAGTTGCTTACATCTTTATAATCTTCTGTGTACTGATATTCAGGAACTTAAGAGGAGATTAGCTTGATTTCATAAGGCTGATGCTTCGTTAACTCCCCACAGTTTCTGTTTAGCTTCCAGGAATTTCTTAAGGAAACACAGCAAGTTGTCTGACATGTTTAAAAGTGTGTGCAAGAAAATGCAGTTTTTGCATTTTTTTCTTTGTTTTAGGGAAACAAACTTTGCCAAATATTAAGCTCTTGTTGCACACCTAAGCACAGGATTTCTTTAAATGGAAGTAAAGCATATGCACTCCAGAGGGAATTGCTTCATTTGCTAAGTCAACCAATGACATTGTGCTAATTAACGCGTCAGGACCACTTGGGGACAGGCATAAATTCATCATGCTGCAGCTATTGGAATGCCCACACTCAGTATGTTTATTTGGTACAAGCTGGAGATGAAAATAGTAATATCAAATCAGCATAAATAAGAAAAAAATGTTGTCTTTTTGGTATGACAAATGGTTAAGATACACTGATTTCAAAATACAGTGTGAACTCCCATTGTTTTTTTGGAAACACAGGGATTTTGTTGAGCACTCAGGATGTGTGGTTTAATCAGTGCCTTAGTACTGGTTAAAAATTCATATGGTTAGTAGAAGATAACAGGCTGATACAGGAAAGTTTGAGTTACATAAAGAAGACTTTAATTTTTGTCTTGTCTATCACAGAAAAAAAAAAAAAAGCATTTTTAATTAAAATTTTTTAAGGATTTTTTAAACAAAAAAGCTATTTCAGCCATCAGTTTCTTTTCACTGATCAGTTGATTAACACTGCTTATAACATCAGCTTAGGTGAGAAGACAGCAGTTACGTAGTCTTGACTTTATTTTCTACAGAGAAAATATCTATAAACCATTGAGTCTATACCCTTCCCTGAAACTGCTGGAGGCCAAGGAAGACTTAAAGTCTCATGTCTCTAGTGACACAGAATGGATAGTAACACCCAGAGAATGTTTCTTGTGCCTGTAATAATCTTCTATGAAACTTATCACCAATAATTTTACAAAAACATTTACTGACCATTCACATTGATTTCACATTCTCTAAGTGCTTCTCAAAAATTTTCTCAAATTCTCGCTGTAAATAATTAAAACATTTTGTCTTTGTGGTAATTGAAGCGGTAGACCTAGGAGTACGAAATTTGTTATTAATCACAGGTTTCTAGTTCTAGACTTTTTCAAACATTGTGAAGGATCAACAGATAACAATTAACATTTTTAAATAAGACCACTTAGAAGGATTCTAGCATCCAGAATTAAACCTTTAAGTTAAAGAATCTTACCTCAAAACTTAAATGCTTGGATTTCCTTTACTGGTACTAATGTTGTTAAACAAACCTCAGGTAATTTAGCTCTCTTCTTATGTATTCATTCTCTTCACCTCCTCTGTGGAAAGTATATTGCAGATGAATCCTCTTGCCATATCAAGGCAATACCCACTTCATTCCTCTTTATTACAGCAGATTGCAGTCCACCTTTTGGTAATTGATAGGGACAGCTGGGTAGTGGGGCATAAAATCCTATATGAGAAATCAAAGCCTTCTAACAGTATCCTCCTACCTGTGCCTTTCTTATGGGTAAGTTTTTTTGGAATGGGTGCTGCATTTGCTGATGAAGTCATTTCTCTCTGATTTAAACCAAGAAGAAAATATGTTACAGAATTGCAGGCATTCTTGGCAGTGAAAGCACATGTTCACTTTGAGTACAGTAGACTCAGTTAAGGTAAATCTGGCCTGTGTTACCTGCAGTGTTCTGTTGCAGAAATTAAAATAATCAGAATTAGACTGGAACACCTTTAATCTCACACCTTCTCTGTGTGAGAAAAGTTCAGTTAATAAGCTTAAAATATATCTCTTCATGGCGTTATTCTGTTATGCATGCATGATACGTGTTGTAAATGCAGGGGAATAAGGGTACACTGAGGTTATGAAAGCACTCAAATTTTCCTTGATTAGTTGTAAAGCTGCAATAGCATTAGTGTATGTGAATTAAATTATTGTATATACATTCAGTCATGAAATCAATCCAGAGCTGAAAAGATTATAGGTGTTACTCTTGAGCAATGACAGGATAACTTGCAATGCATAGGTTTCTAAATTGACAAGTTCCCTTTTCTTTATTCCAAAGAAGTGGGATAATGTACATTTATAGCATGCGGCAAGTATGAGATGACGCAGGTGATTCTGAATGGTTTATTATAAATATTATTTTTTTTTAACTTGAAAATTCTTTCTTTCAGTTAATTCTGCATAAGATACCAGGATAGTCATCAGAATTGGCACTAAATCTATTTGCTTGAAGGATATGTTTCTCAGAATTTTCTGAGAACATTCTAGAAATACGCATTCTTCTCCAGAGAAGAACTTGTACTTTCAACAGTCAACACCAGTGCTGAGAATGTGGGTGACTGGAGTTTATTTTGAGGAGAGCTAGTGCTAAAGCTGATTTAACAAGGTCTTACTGAAAAGCTGCTGAAGTCTGCTTAGAACGTACACCTGATTTTAGGGGGCTCTTCGTGTTTCTTTGTTTCCAGGTTTCAATCAGGTGCATTTACGTGGTCCCTGTTTCTGCTCTTTCCTGATATGTTCTGAGAAGAGCTAATGCATATTGCAGCGCAATCCTTCTCAATTTGGTAATATAACTGCTCCCCAGCTCCTCTCTCAGCTGTCTCTGCTTGTAGAATTTCCTCACAGTCGATTTTTCTTCCTCAATGTTGAAAGCTATTCTACTTGGAAGAAAAAAGTCTTAGAACATATTTTATTTGGGTTATGTTTTGACATTAGAACAAAGAAGGATATTATGCATCTCCACCAAAATGTTAGAGGTCACTAATCCTGTAGTATTCAGCTCTGACAGATAGCAAGAACCCTAATCCCAAGTCATTAAGGTGCTGTGATTAAGAATCACTGAAGTAAAAAGGATTGTCTGTATTTCCAAATCTCACTTCATTTGTCATCAGATGTAAATACCTCAAGGTATCATTTTGTCGATGAACAATATGAACCTCAACCTTTCTTACCAACTCAATTTATTACTATTTCAATACAGGAATTTATTTTCAAAGATTATTTTAACACATGCATAGTGGTGAAAGACTCAGACCTTATAACAAATAATTTCTGTTGTTGTATAGAATACTGTATTTAACAATATTCATTCTTATGGAGGACATTGCTACCAGAAAAAAAGGTTAATTTGAAACTTGGAATTAATTATTTGGTTGAGTTTTTTCTTTTTCTGTTGTCTGCTCATAAATACAAAGAAAATTTCCATTTATGATTCATTCAGTGACTTGGGTCAGAAGGGACCTTAAAGATAATTGAGATCTAATCCACCTGCCATGGACAGGGACACCTTCCACTAGATGAGGCTGCACAGATCTGTCCTTGAACACCAATCTGTCCTTGAACACCTCCAGGAATGGGGCATCACACCTTCCCTGGGCAGCCTGTGCTACTGCCTCACCCCACTGAGCAAAGAATTTCTAATACCTCCTTATCTAATATTTCCTAGTATTTCCCTTCTTTAATGCAAAACCATCCCTCTTTGTACTGTCACTACAGTCCCTGATAAGCAGTCCCTATCTCTCTTGTAGTCCTTTAGGTACTGGAAGGCCACAATGATGTCATCCCAGAGTCTTCTCTTGTCCTGACTGAATAAGCCCAGCTCCCTCAATAGGGGGGGTGCTTCAGCCATCTTTGTAGGTTTCCTCTGGACTCAGTCAAACAGCTCCACCAAGATGGGGCCTCGTGGGGACAGAGTAAAAGGGAAACCTCCTTCAACTGGTTGTTACATTTCTTTTGATGCAAAACAGGATGCAGGTGGCTTTCTGGACTTACACTGTCAGCTCATTCCGAGCTTTTCAGCAACCAACACCACCAAGTCCTTCTCCTCATGTCTGCTTTCGATCCATTTTCTCCATGTATTTGTGCTTGGCACTACCCTGAAAACAAACAAACAGCATAAAATCAGTCTTTCACTGTAATTTTTTTTTAAAAAGAAGATTTTATTTCTTATTTTAAAAATCCCACTCGTTATCTGTGTATATGTCTGTGATTTCCCAATCTTTCCAAACTGACATGGATTTTGATATTCTGAGCCATTTGAGTGTTTTTATTAGCATCGGCTTTCTTTCTGTATAGGTTAATAAAAGATAGAATTTGCAGTGAATAGGCAGAACTCTTCAGCTGTTTCTGATACACCAGCATGCCTAGAATTTGTAAGTATTCTTGAATGTGTCAGTGGACCACCAAATAGATTTGTAATTCAGCATAATTATTTGGTTTTTATAGTCAAATATAAATGAGTGGCATACAAATTAAGAGCCAGACTCCTGCAGTCAAAAGACTTTCTAAAAATATTTATTTCAGTATGCTGTGCTACTGTGTCACTACTCTCTACCCTTCTACTCTACGGAAGTCTGCATAATCATACACAGCATTTCTTTGTGCGTGCTGGTTGGGATGGTTGGTAGTACTTCTAAACGTGGTGAGCTTCATTGTTCATTTCCCAAGTGTCGGGCCTAAACGTGACACACAAAGTGTATAATTTGATGCACTGATGGGATTGACATCTTCCTGTAGAGTGTAAATCCAGTGTTTTGCAGAAGTGAGCTATTTTCTTTCATGAAGGAACAGTGAAAATGTTTCAGTTCTTCATCCCAGAGATGCATGAACAAAGACTTAAGGTTAGTCTTTGTTAGTGCCATGTAATTCTGCATGCAGTGCATTAACAAGGACATGCCTATCAGGACTGGATTTTGTGGAAGTGTAGGCTTACTGAAGTTGTGCATTTATATTAGAGCTTGTGACTGTGGTCTATATGCAAGTACAATAAATAGATTTGTTACTGTAGTGTGTAACTTTCCATTTCAGCTTTTCTCTTTCTTGAATAATTTCAGTTTAAATTGTTCAACTTAATTATTGTAGGAAACAGATGAGTGGCCTTAGGAACCATGAAGCAAAATTTTAATTTAATTGCAGTTGTATGAAGTTACCGGTCTGAGAGGGAGTTTCAAATATCACTAAGAAAAAACAAATGGGACAGTGGTATAGAGACACAGTGTGAGCAGAAAGAGCAGAAATGAAATCTGGATGGCAAAAATGGACACTAATTAATGTAAAGGAAAAATAATTGAAGAGACCAGTGTTTTTCCACTTGCCGATGGCTAGATTTGAATGAAATGACCTGGAAGAGGGAGCAAACACAAAACAGACATGTACCAACTGAAACTGTAACAAAGACTCAAAAAGATCTTGTTATGAAACAGATAGACAATTATGGTCCAGCTCTATTGTGGTTTTGCTTTGATTAAGTGGCTTTCACCACATCTTCCCCTGCTCATTGCCTTCTATTATCAGTCAGCCTGAAAATCACTCCTGAATGCCCTCTTCCATTTTTAGTGCTTCAGACATCCCCTGTTTGTGGCAATACAACAAGGGGATGTCAGCCAAGTCCACAGCCTTGTAAACAATCCAGAGACCAAATGGACTTTAGTTCTTTAGAAGACAATAAAGTGAAACATACCTAACTCATCACCGAACTGCGGGAATTGAGATGAAACATGAAGACACAGACTGGATTGGCTTTTAACTGTTCACAGGTGTACAGGTTTTAGTTTCATCAGACCTAAAGTAGAAGCAGAAATCTGCCATCTTGTCTTTCACTATTTCATAAATACGTTTCAAAAAAAGTTAGTGGTAGCCGTATCATTTCAAGTCTCAGAGGATAAGTTCCCAGTCAATTCAAGGTTGATGAAGTGGAATAAAAAAAATTGATTGGTCTTGCTTTTGATCTCTTGTGATGAGATCTAAAGGTAACATTCATTTCTTCTGTTGATAATTCAGAAGACGACAGCTGAAAGCTGTCTAGTGGACAGGAAGAGGTATGGCTGTGGGTTCCCCCAGAGGAACAGTCCTGGTCTGGAGCAGCAACCTGAGGAGAGTGGCCCATGAAGCAGCAGGAGGGCTGGGGAAGCTGCCACCAGTGAGGACTGTGTTGGGACAGTGCCTGAAGGGTGAGCCGTGGGTAGTGCAGGAACAATCAATCAGTTGTGAAAGGACAGCAATTTGCAGACTGCTCATGGAGAAGAGGAAGGAGGAGAGCAGAAAGTGTTTTTTTGATTTTCCTCTTTTCTTCCTACCCTCATCTGTTAGCAATAGGCAATAAATTATATTTATCTCTTTATGCTGAACCTATTTTCTCTTGTGATGGTAACCAGTGAGTGATCCTTCATATTCTTTTCTTGACTTTTTCATGTTATTTTCTCCCTCTTACCTATTGAGGAGAGCTAGTGAGAGAGAGGCATGGTGGAGCTGAGCTACCAGACTGAAACCATCACTCAGCCACATGTTTCCTGAGCAGTGTGGAGGTGGAGCATTGGGGTGCCACATCTGAGCTTTGCTGCCCTTTCTGGACCTCCCTCTACTCTTGCACTTGGCCCGCACCTAGCCAAGAGAAACCTGTCATCTTTGAGTAGGTAAAGACTAGGTTTGGGTGAAGGTGGAGGTTGGATTCCATTCTTTCATGTAAGGGAATCAAGAAGAGTGGGAAGCTGAGGCTGAAATGTTGAGCTTACAAACAGTTCAAATGCACTCCAACTGTCCACATATCTAGACTGCTCAAACTACTCTTCAGGGTCCCTTTGGCTAACTTGAAAGTCATTGAAAAGACTGGTGCTGATGTCAGTGTTTGCCTGGTTGTGTTCTGTAGCTCCAGAGAACACATCTGTGAGCATGCTGTCTGTATGCTCCCAGAGATTGCAGGAAATTTGCATTTTCTGGAGATCAGACAGAAGCAGGGACTTCCTTTATTTTCAGCAGTGGGTCACGCAAGCCTGTTTTTAAATTAATTGTTTTTTAATTAATTAAAAATATAATCTATCAAATCTTCGATACAGCTTTCAAAAACTCTGAACTTATAGGTCAATTCAAAATGAAGACAGTGAAAGCAACTGTCTATTCCAGCACAAAAGAGTCTCAGTTACACTAATTTTCTTTGTAATAAAGCTTTGTTTGCATGTTTGTATTAATCAACAGCAACTACAACTTTAAAAACTCATAAATAATTATGTGCACGAGGTTCAATACTAACATTATATTAATGTAATACATACGTACTATGTTAGTATATGATAAAATTTTAACTATATTTTCACCATGGCTTTATCTTTTTCTGTTGGATGCGCAGAACCTAAACTGAGAATAAAGCTTTGTCTTTATTTGATACATCATTTAGTCCTCCTCTTCCCTCCTGCATTCTTTCATGCAGATAAGAAGGAAAGAACCCAACACTACCTGGCCTGTAAGTTTCCAGTAAAATAAGGACTCTGGGTGTTGGGTTTTCTCCAAGAAAACCTTTGAAATAGGTACTTGATAACTCTGCTGCAAATGTGAGGATTCAAGTGAGGTGGTCAGGTGTGCTTTATTTATCAACAGTACTGCACATGAAGCACTAATGAATAAAGAAGTCCACTGCTATAGTCATTGCATATCTCAGCTTTGCTCTGCTGCCTTGCTTTTAGTACTTTGTGGCTCCTGATTTGACATCACTGTTGTTTTCCTTACAAGTTTTGTTTCTGCTGCATAAATGATTGTTTCTCTTTTGATGTGATTGAAGAGTAGAGATACTTTCCAAGATTTATCATACTTAATAAAAATTTAAATCTCCATGAAGTATAATGTTTTTAAATATTTTTAATTTAAAGCATGTATTTTCGACTGCTTTAGGGATACAGTGAAAGAAGCTAAAAGCAGAAACATCAAGATGCTGAAAGATAAACAGTTCTTTTTGCTTATGCCATTGTGTGAACAAATGAAATGTAGGGACCGTGAAATACCTGCCGTATAGCATGTAAATATTTAAGGAATCCTTATTCTGTGTCAACATACTCCTGTTGTTGAGACTGTCATCCAAAATCTGGGAAGAAAAGTCTGTAACTCCAAAGTGATGTTGGAAGAACTGGGAACATTTAGAATCTCTTAGCGCTATTTCTCCTATTCCTTTATGCATCGTAGGTTCTATATCTTCACATAACTTACTCTGTACCACAGCAAAGTAATGAAACTACTTATTTTTTCTCAATTTCTCTAAATAGTTGTGGTTTTGTGGGCATTTTTTTTCTTTTGTCTTCTTATGCATGTAGCAAGGAAGATTGTATTATAGGACTTATTGGTTTAATTCTCATTTACCACCTACTGCTATAGTAAACCTTATTTGCTAGATTTAAATAAAAGCTTCAAATAACATCGTTGTTTGTGAACTACCCTATGAGTACAAAAGAAAGAACAGAAATTTAAAAGTAAAGGTATTTTGCTTTTTTCTTTCCCAAAAGAAAACCTGTTATGTCAAGTTATCTTTAATTCTTAGCACTGAACTTTTTGCCTAGATGAAACTTCCTCATTTCAGTGACCTTAACATTAATCTCTCTTTTTTTTTTTCCTTTCAAATACTGTAATGCCTGTAGAAGTTAGAGCATTAGTCTAGTTCCAGGAATTTCTGTAGCTTGAAAACAGACCAAAAATTCTGAAATTATTTCAAGATCATGCAAAAGTGAATAAGATAAATGGTAAGAGCATGAAGGAATCATTAGGTCATTCTTGAATCATTAGGTCATTCTTGCATAAGAAAAAACTGTAAGACTTCTGGTACTTTTCTTTTAAATCTGTGACTCTCACCCTGGCTGCCTGATGCTATAGAGTTTGGTTTGGTTTTGAATGCAGACTTCTGGCTCTCTTGAACTTCAGAGCTTTCCTCTGGCATCAGAATTACAAGTTTCAGAACTGACAGTTCTACTAACTCAGCAAATTTGCCCTGTCTGTATAGCTTGAACCACAGAATGTCTTAAACAAAAAGAATAATTCTAGAAAACTCTGTGGTTTTCTTCATCACTGAGGAATCATTAAGAACATGTCTGGTTAATCTAAAAATAAGTGCTCACAGCACTTAGTGACTGATACATAACAGCCTATAGAACCTGTATGATACGGTAGATCAGTCTTATTTTATGTAAAAAATATTAGTTTTCTACCTGTAGAAGTTCAACTATTTTGCTCTGATAGTTTTGGAAGGGATATAAAATGATATATTTCTTGGGTATAAATTAATGTAGTATCTCTTTCTGCATCTATGCTGAAAAAATGTAATGAAGAAATGCATTATTGTGTTTGTGTGTTATGTCCTTGAGGAATGCGTTCTTCTCAAAGTATATAATTATTATCTGTAGCATAAATGACCTATGTTCTGTGTTACATGGACTGTAAGCTAAATCAGACAATTTCTTCACAGCTGTTGAGCAGTAAAAACTTAAAAATATTGCAGGCTGAAGACAATTACAAGCAAGTGACATCCTTACTCTAACCAATAGCTTAGAAGAGAATTGGTTCCAGAAGGAATCATATTTCCCTGCATTCTTATGACGTATTCCTCTCAGTATGGATACAGACTTTCATGGTATTTGCTAGAAAGCCAAAGCTAATTATGTTAAAAATTATGATGAATAGTAAGTAAGTAGATTAATGCATTTCCTTTCAAAGAACAATAAAAGAAATGCCAGGCAAGTTTTTTTTAGGGCAACATGTAAAAAGAGAGAGCACTGAAAATATCATCTTAAAAACTTTCTATATGAAAAAAAGACCAAAACACTGTAGATTTTAGCACTGAACATTTCTCTTCTTAAAGCACTTCTTGCCTCTCTTTTTTTGTAAAAGTAATGCTAATTTCAGAAGTTCAGAATAGTCTATGAAAGAATTTCTTGGGAAAGTAAAGATAATTTGTTATGCATTTCTGCATCTAAACAGAGAAAAAAGTGCAGTTAATTTAGCAACTTCTAGAAATATCATGTGAAATTAGCAACAACAACAAGAAAAGGGTAAATGGGCATGGCATAAGTTTTTATCATGGAAAGACACTTCAAAGCTTTAGCTGAAATAAAAATGAAAGCAATCCTATTATACTTCAGAGACTTTCCTTTCCTATTCGCTTCTAAATTTCTGGATACTCCTTCTTCCCACGTCTTGCAACGGTCTGTTTCATTCTGAATGTCTCTCACAACTCTGAAAAGTATCAGTTTCCCCACTGGAGGCCAAAGGTTAAGCTGTCATTAACTTTACTGAGACACTTTGTCCATATCTTGTAATTTGCCTGTTATTTATTCTTTCATTATTAATGTCTTCATATTAGTTAGTCTGTAGTTTTCAGTGTGCTACTGGGTGAGATGTCACTGAAGAGCTTCAGACACCCCTGCAAGAATTTGCAAGACCAGGAATCTATTAAATTAAGTTATTATTATTATTTTTAGCATTGATATTATTAACGAAGCTATGGCACACTCCATAACAAAAATCATGCCTGTAAGTAATCATTCTCAAGTGTGAAGTTTCCCAGCTTTCCGTGTAATATATGGACAGACTGCATCCATGTATTAAACTCTTACTAAGACAGAGATGTGTTACCCTTTAGAAAAGATTGTAGGATCTTAACTTCAATAAAATAGAATAAAAATTCAGGTTTTCATCTCATTGCTTCTTTTCTTTTTTTCCAAAAATTGAACTGAATTTTTAAGCACACTGGTATGTGGAGACTAACAGTAAAGTGGGCTTTTGATAAATCATTTATACTTGTTTAAAACCTTTAGGAATATTTCCCAGTGATCAGATTTAGCCTAGTACAGAGTAATATAGTCCTAACACGCAAAAGTTTAACATTATTTTTGCATTTGTATTTGACTCAAATGTATTTTTAGCATTGATTCAGTGAGTTTTGCCTCTGTGGAAATGGTTTGGCTTTCAAGCTATTGTGAAATATGAATTTCGTCTTCCACGAACCATTTTTGGTTTTTATTCTGTCAGACTACTGTATTCACAGAAAAAAAAAATAAAAAGGAAAAAAAAGGAAAAAAAAAAAAGGAATTGTACATCTGTAAATCTGTTGAAAGTTAAACTTAATTTAATATTGAGGTCTGTTGTTTGTGTTCTGAATGTTTGATATGCTCATGCGTAAGGTACAGGAAAGTGAACGTGGTAAAAGCCTGAGAAAACCTTTCTCTTTATAAATGCCTGAGTTCTGCAGACTGCACATTAATGAAGAAATGGAAAAAATCCATGCTGTTTGAAATTAAAGTTTTGTATGTATAGAAAGATGATATCAAACTAATAGAGTGAAAAACCAACAAACTGAGAAAAAAGCACTAGACAAAGCACTGAAAAAAGCACTAGCACTAGTATATAATGTAATTAATGAAAAGCAATCATATTTTTTAACATTGGAATTAACAGTCGTCCTAAAACAGAAGTATTTTCATACCCCTATTTTCCATCCTAGCAACAATTTCATTCTGTGATTTTGCACTTGTTTGGGGGTGCAAACTAATCGGCACTTGTCAGTGAATTGGTAGCTGCTGGCAACAGCTCACCAGCTTCCCACTCATATTAGCAGAAGGCAGATTCTCATGAAAAGTCTGCAAAAACAATTTCTGCCTTTTTCAGAAGGCAGTGTTGCGATCATACACATCAGACAAAGAAAGGATTCCTAATATAATAAGTCTTTTCTTAAAGATGTGGCAAGGCTTACCCTTCTTGTGCTATTCATTCCTAGCGGGTCGGGAGAAAGAAAGAACTTAACACTGTGCCAAACAAAAATAAAATCTTTCTTTGAACTTCAGAGTATCTTTAAAATTAATGCTGCTAAGTCTCGTTTCCTTTGTTTCTGCTTGGTAGAAAGAAACCTGAGTTTGTTTGGCTTTGTAAGGCAGATTTGCCTGTACCGCATGGATGCTACTACTGACTTATAAGAAGTAATAATGAGATTCAGAGACATAAATAATCCAGTTGAGTTTGGATTTTATCCCTGAGGAGTATATGAAAGTTGTCAGCACTGATAGGACATAGAGTAGGCCATCTATAAATCTCGCATCCTAGAGAAACTTCTCACAGCAGTAAATAGCATTGCTTTCATTGTTTTCTGTCCCCCATTGGTGGCATTGAAACTGAGGAATTGTAAATGTGTGAAGGCAAGCTCCTTGGCCATGCAATACTCTGATAGATAACATGGAATAAGCCAGATAATATACAGACGTAGCTTGTAATAGTCCAAAAATAGTAAATCTCACAAGTACTCCCTGGATGGCAGTGAGCATCCCATTCTGCAGTAGATTGGGCTTTGGAAGAAAAGGTGTTGTTATACCTTGTATTCAAATAGAGCTAAACTCCTTAGAGCAGGTAAATAACTCAATTAGTAGATGAAAGAATGAGAAATTATCAGAGTAACAGAATGGTTTGGGTTGAAAGGGATGCTTAAGATCACTTAAGTTCCAACCCCCTGCTATGGGCAGGGACACCTCCCATCAGACCAGGTTGCTCACAGCCCCATCCAGCCTGGCTTTGAATGCCAGGGAGGGGCACTCATCACCTCACTGAGCAACCTGTTGCAGTGTCTCACCACCCTCACAGTAAAGAGCTTCTTCCTAATATCTAGTCTGAATCGACTCTCTTCCAGTTTAAAGCCATTTTCACTCATCCTGACACTATCTGCCCTTAAAAAAAGTCCCTCCCCATCTTTCCTGTAGGCCCCCTTCATGTTCTGATAGGCCACTCTAGTGTCTCCTCAGAGCTTTCACTTCTCCAGGCTGAAAAGCCCTGGCTCTCTCAGCCTGTCCTTGTACGGGAGGTGCTCCAGCCTTCTGATCATCTCTGTGACCCTCCTCTGGACATGCTTCACCAGCTCCATGTCCTTCTTGTGTTGGGGACCACAGGACTGAACGCAGTACTCCAGGTGGATTCTCATGAGAGCAGAATAGAGGAGCAGAATCACTTCCCTCGGTCTGCTGGACACACTTCTCTTGATGCAACCCAGCATACAGTTGGTCTTCTGAACTGCAAGCACACACTGCCGGCTCATGTTGAGTCTTTGATCAACTGACAGCCCCAAATCCTTCTCCTCAGGGCTGCTGTCAAGCCATTTTCTGCCCAACCTGTACCTGTGGATGGGATTACCCTTACCCAGGTGCATGACCTTGCACTTGGGAAACTTGGAAAAAAGCTGTGGGAAAATCATAGGAAACCCATCATGTTGAGAGAAAAAGTGAAAGATTGAGGAAAGGGTCAGAAGTAGAAATGAGATCTCAGTGGAGCTCAGATGATGAGATACAGAGAAAAATGGCTGTCAAAAGTGTTTCCATGTTCGGTCTTGAATCACTATAAAGCAGCTAGACAAATCAAAAATTATATGTGCAATCTGCCTGCACTTATTCCTTATTCCCCCTTAAAATCAGTGATTTGACCTTTTTAATATTCACTGCTGAACTGTCTTATGTACATAAATGGGAAGAAAACATACTTTTAGACACTTCTCTTCTGCAATATTTTCTGTCATTATAACTTTATCATTCAGGCAGATTGAGGTTTCAAAGAGGAAAGTCAGCATCATTCCATGAAGAAATCTTATGGCAGTTGATGTATTCTGCTTTCTTTGTTAGAGACTTTTGTGCATTTATTTTGCCAAGATGACAAAGGGAAACAAATTTTAAATGTGGAGTTTCTGTGAATGATAGAGCTTTGTGTATTCTTTCCTGAGTGTGCATGCTGTGTTGTACTAAGTTTATTATGCAGGTTTTCATGCAGGTGTGAGGTGGGCAGATCACAGCACGATGTTGATAAATGCTCAGGGAACAGATGTTTCTCACACACCAGCTGTGCTGACATCTCAGTCACCTTGAATGCTGTTGTTTCCTCAAGTCTCAGTTACTTTACCTATCAGAACCTGCTTGATCCGGGAGTATCTCTGATTACTTTTTTTAAAGAACTGCATGGAGGTCACATTCTATTCAGCCTGAAAGTATGCAGTAGGGCCATGTTGTTTGCAGGCAGTGAATCTTAGTGGAATTTCAGCACTATATGCTGACTCAACTAGCTAATTTAGCAGCAGAATAGCTGTATGCATGCAGATGTTCCCATTGACATCTGCAGACCCAATTTCAGGTTTACATTTAAACAAACAGTGAGTACTTCTGTGCATCAAAGACTGTAGACTTTATCTGTGTCTGAAACTTTGCAATTAACAGTAGTTATTATTCCAGTATATTCCTTTTGCTCCATAGGTGTAGCCTTTGAAAATCCTCTTAAGTTGCTGGGCTTGAAAGTTTATAAATTGCTAACAAATTCCATTAAGAGTGAAATTTTGATACAGCATCCTTCTCTTCAGAGACTGAATTTTGACAGCCTGCTGATTGTAAATTGCAAAAAAAAGATACGATTCAGTTGCGATGTTCTCTGGTATTTTAGCTTTTTGGAGTAAGACAAAGGGGGGGAGGGAACAAATCATGACAATTCTTGAAATGACAGAATTTGTATTTATCACCTTTTTTCAGCTAGGTAAGACGGTCTTGGCTTTTACTTCCTTGAATACAGCCTCTAGATATGTAGGATCAGTATCTGATTAGATAGACACAAATTTCCCTTATCCTAGCTTTTCTTCAGCCTCTTCTGAGAGACCAAGAAACCTGGGAGTGGCAAACTAGTCTGGAAGTCAAACTGCTGCTGTGGTAGTACTGCAGATGTGTTTACAGTGTTCTGAGGACCTGAAATACATTGATTAATGTCTTTTGTTTGCTGGTTACATACAATTTCTGGCCATGGTAATCACTGGCATCCTTTCAATCATGAAACCAAATTTGCAGTATAGCCTGGATCAGACTACCAAACTATTTCTGTGGAAGAAGCTGAATTAAATTTCTAAGCCGCATGTATAAGCAGACATGAAGGCAAGAAGCCCTTTTTTGAAGAAAAGCAAGCGCATAGAAACACTTCAATGTTCTCAAATTCAGGGGGATTAAAGCAGATGATCTGAGAAATGTTCTGGGGTTTTTTTGCAAATTTTCAACTTTTCAAATTTCAGTGTTTTCTTACTATTAAAAATGGCTGAAAATCAGTGGCACTGTTTGCCCATATATGTCTTCTAAGCAGCAATAGTAGATGTATGAGATGTATGACCTGTGGTTTCTTTTTATTTCTTCATTTTCTCCTTTTCCAAGTTGTTGTTAATATGTCACTGCTGACATCCCTTCTCTTTCATTACTTCCTGTGCCTGGTATAACCCATTTAGGAAATCTCCTGTAACTGATAATCCTGGCCTGAGCTGGGCTTAACCAGCAGTAATAAAGAGGGAGTGGGTTTCATGTGGTCCTGCAACTCTTCCTAGCTCTACCATTTTTCCCCTTTTTTTTCAGCAATCTTCGTATCTGAGAATCTAGAAGCTGTATACATGCCTTTAGCACAAACTGAGATTTATTCATAAAGCCTGTATTAATTACAGTGTATTTGTCTTACCCTCATTTCAGAAACCATTTGCTTGATACACTCATACTCCATAATGGAAAAAGATCACAGAATCACAGAATTGTAGGGGTTGGAAGGGACCTCCAGAGATCATCCAGTCCAACCCCCCTGCCAAAGCAGGTTCCCTACAGCAGGTCGCACAGGTGGGCATCCAGGCAGGTCTTGAACATCTCCAGAGAAGGAGACTCCACCACCTCCCTGGGCAGCCTGTTCCAGTGCTCCGTCACCTCACTGTAAAGAAGTTCTTGCACACATTTGTGCAGTACTTCCTATGCTGCAGTTTCCGGCCGCTTCCCCTTGTCCTTTCTCCACACACTTAAGATGTTAATGCTTCCTCTCTTCAAAAACTATGTGTGCTTTTGAGCCTTTCCTGACAGTTCTGTGGTGCTTCCAAAGGCATGCTCAGGATGAGCCACTTAAAAGGTAACATCTAACAGCAGACAGATTGGTGTAGAACCTATAGTTGTTTAACATTTTTTCACATAATATATTTGCCATTGAATATACTTGAAATGTGACACAGGATTTGTGATCAAATCTTACTAGTGCTACAACACTACACTCTTCCTAGAGTGACTCAGAAGACACCTCATGCAAACTTTGAGGTCTTGCATGAGTTTTGTAGAAGTGGTATATTTGTAGTGGCAGGAAGACTTTCTAATTAGCTGGGATTGCACACAACTTGGAGAGTGTTAAATGAGCATCTGGTGCCTGTGCAGATGCCCTCAATCATTGTGAATGAAGAAGAGGAAATCCAGAAAGTGATTTTTTTAGCTTCATTTTTCCTCGTATATTTCTGGCATTTCCTGGGGTTCACTATTTCTGATTTCGTTCAGTAGAACAGCAAAAGAGGGTCCATTTCCATTATACACAAGAAAGCACAAGCATTCAATCTAGATACTGAGTAGTATTTAGGAGAGAACCTTTTCTATCATCTTTGTTACGTCTTTGTGTCAGTCCTTTCCTCTGATATGAGACAACTAGCATGGAAGGAAAGAATATGATTATAAGAACTCAACTAAATGAGCAATAGAAACTCATGAGCCTCAAATCCAATGCAGAAAGCTGAAACAAGGTACTCTCTGATCAAATGGAAGACCATACTCAATAAGCATGACCAATCTGTGTTTAGCTCGATCTTTGTCTATGTCCATGTTGTCATCCACATTAAATAGGTGGGAGAATGCATCAGCAATGGAAATCTTCCAAGCTGTAATGGTAATTCATACTGAGAAGGACAATTGTAGATACTGAAGTTTAGATAATGCAGTGGCATATGATAATGAAGTGCTTTTTTCATTTTTGAGGTTAGTATTAGCATGCAAGTGATATCCTGTACAGAATTAATACACCAGGAAGCATGCATGTCTAAACAGTAGGCAGCTTGCCACATTACTGCAAACAGATTGTGCAATGGGCTGCAGTGTTTATGCCTAATTGTGATATTTAACTTAGAAAAAAATGTTAAAAGCCTCCGTTTCTGTAGGGAGGGATCTATTGTTATTTAAATAGAATCGTTGGTCTACTGAGCTACTAAAAGAGGAGTGTTTCCTTCTCAAATTCTGTTCCTAACCTGCTGGTTACTGTAGTGTTTGCTCTACCCAATCTGCAAAGGAAGCGCTCCTCCTAGGAATATTTAGTAGGAGGCACCACAGAAATGCAATTGAATCAACAGTTACAGCAGATGAAAGATCTTTTGTTCTTTCTGTTTTTGAAGTCAAAATGCATTAATTAGCAATGGATGCAGCTTAAACAAAATAGTGGTGAAATAAAGCAAAAGTCAGATCGTATTATCATCTAATGATATTACAAGGCAGATAGTTACAGTAAGATTTTCCTAGAGGGAGCTATGGAAGCATTTTGGGATCTTTATGAAAAAGTAACTTCTTGTTGCTGATACTTTATTAATTAATTAAAAAAAAAAAAAAAAAAAAAAAAAAAACAAAAAGGTAATTAAATTTTTTTTTTTAACAAAAAAACTAGCAGCACTTCACATTCAACTGGAAATATTTAAGGAAAACTGGATTGCCTCATTTTGTCTGGTTTGCATCTCTATTAGTCAAGGTCTCTGCTTGCTATTGACTGCATCAAGAGGCAAGACATACTGCTGCTATGAAATTATCAGGTGTTTTCCTGTGTCACCCCCACAAGCTATATATCTGTAGAATCTTTTTATTGCTGGAAGTTACCTGGAAAGTGGTATTCAATATATCTCTTATAAAGTGTACTTCAGTACTGATAGTTGCAATTCAGAATAGTGTTGCTCAAAGTCTGCACACTACATTTTGCAGTTTTAATTAATTCCTTGGTTTCAGTGGTGTTTCAGTGGTTTCAGTGTTCACAACAAAATTAATTGTTTATTGTGTGGTGGAATTGCTTTTTTAATTGGTTCCAAATTTCCTGCTTTCCTGAAATTGTTGCCAATTCTTGTTTCCAGATAAAATTAATTATTTAATATACTATTCAGTGGCAGAGATAGATTTGTTCCCCATTCTCTGCTTGCCCTTTTGGGGTGTGACTCCTCTACACCTGGGTGTCTTCAATATCTGACCAAAAATGTTCAAGCAGCTTGATCTGATTTGCAGCTTTTGAGCAGAATACTGGACTAGTCCCATGCAGAAGTCTCTTCAGTATGCATTTGTCTATTGAAATATTAACTTTCTTCCTCTTTTCTTGCTTCTTCATGCCAGATATGCACACAGCATTCTGCCACACTTAGAACAAGTAAGGAATCACTGTTTTATACTGATACACAGAACATGTCACTGATTGGATACCACATGCTATGATTCCAAAGATGACAGAGTATAGTTAGAAGAAGTTTTAAAAGTAATCCAGAAACAGTCTCCATATTTACTTGAAGGCGAAGACCTATATAGAATCCAAATTCACCATGAGTATAAATCAACTAAAATGTTGAAATCGTGTTGATTTAAGGTCTGGAAAAAAATATTTGTTTGTAAATCAGTTAACATCACCTTAAAATATATAATGGAGAAATATAATGTTAGCAACCTTACTGATGTATTACACATTGCAATGAGAGTGTCCTTTCACGCAATCACAGAAAGGCTGAATTTGGAGACACCGCATGGCATCATCAGTCCAACCCTCCCTGCTTAAAGCAGAGTCAGTTCCCCAGTAGTATGCCCTGTTCCATGTTGTGTATCTCCAAGAGTGGAGATTCCACAGCATCTCTGGATAATGGTTCATGTCTTCAAACACTCTGGCAGCAGAAAAGTACTTTCTTATGTTTAAATGAACCGTTTTCTCTATGAACACTAAGAAAACTCTGGTTGCCTCTTCAGTGCCCTCTCTTCTCCAGGCTGAAAAGTTCTTGTTCTCAATAGCTTCTTTACATGTGAGTATCACTCCAGTTCCATCTTCATTTTTGTGGCCTTGTGCTGATCAATTTCCAGCAAGTCCATGTCTGTTTTGTGCTGGGCTACCCAAAGCTGGATGCAGCATTTCAGATGTGTCTTACCAGAGCTGAACAGAGGGGAAGGGTAACCTCCCTCCACCTGCTGGCAACACTCTACTCCAGGTAGCCTTTAGCATTTATTGCTGCCGTTATCTCTCTTTGTCAACTTTTCCAGTAGGTCTTCAGCCTGTGTGGGTGCATGGCTTTTTTTAAGAGCTGTCTGCTTTGCTCTCTTCTCTGTGCTACTATATACATGCACAGCACTATTTTTAAAACATCATGAGTTCCCTAGGTTCAGGACTTCTCATTTTTTTTACTTGAATTTGTTTGCCTTGTTTGAACTGAGAATTTCACCGTACTGGGTAATTTCTTCTTCCTTTTTATCACTATGTAGTGTCATCATTGTCATTTCAAGAATGAAGTTGTTTAATTTTGTGAATGCATGATTTCTAAAAATATAGTGCTTAGGTATACTCTTCTGTGAAGACTCTTAGAACCATCTTTCAGATGAGGAAAATCATGCGTATACAAAATAGTGAGAATTTATAAAGCGTAAACCCTATAATTTTTAGTCTATCATTCTGTCTAAGAGTTCTTCACATCATAATTTCAGTATTTAATGACAGGGTTGTTTATTCTCTGAGCAGAACTAAGAAGTGAGTGAATGCTTGGGAATGCCTCGGAAGTTAATGAAATGGTAGAAAGTTTGGCTTGAATATATAGGTGATGCAAATCAGCTTTAAAAGCAGTGAAACACAGTGGTTTTACTGAAGGAAGCTCTTCTTATTGTTTTTCGTTTTTGTTGTTGTTTTTTTGTGTTGTTTTTTTTTCCCCACAGCTAAACTGAACAACAACAATAAAAAACACCCTTTATGTTACATTTACAGGATGTTCTGAAACTGCCATATTAACTAGAGAAGAAAGTTTACTTTTTGAGACTTAATGGAGTAAATTTTGCTTGCTTGTTTGATTTAGATGTGCACTGAGGGTTGGGTTCTGATTTTGTAACGCATTTTTTAACATGATTTCCTCTTCATTAAATTCAGTACGAAAACCATTTTTGTAGACCCTGTTGCATGACCAAAATTTCAAAGGGATGATGGGACTTGGCTGCCAGAGGAAAGAAAAGAAAAAAAGAATGGGTGCATTCTTGGGTGAACTGGTTTCCTTAAATAATTTTAACTGAATGCCATTATGTTCACTTGAATTTTTCCAAGGAATTTTTTCCCCTGAAGTTTTAGGTGGGACAACATTGTCAGTACCTACCATGTTAAGAAATCAAATGCTGGGATGTGGACACACAGTAGTTTACTGTGGCAACTATGAACTCATGAAGTTTTAAAAATATCTAGCTGTATACACGTAAAGGCCAAGAGCAGCAAGTTGCACAGGCTGTACAAAATTAAGTGCACTAATCCAGAAAATACAAATTGATTCACTTAGACCTCTTTGCCTATCACAGCCTTCTTTTCACAGGAAGATCACACAAAAAAAAGTTGACGGATAACTGTGTTTCCTTCAGTATCTCCTGAGACTATTAAAAATGTTAATGTAAAACTCTTCAGATGTTTTAGACACTAAGTAAGGAAAAAATATCGGTGATGCAGTGGAGGAGAGAGGGTGGGGAAAGGTTAAGCTTATTCGTGGAATGCCAAATTGTGAATAGTGTACTTTTGCTCAACAGATATAATGAACAATCTGGCATTTGGCTTGTATGGAATATAGAACAGAAGAACAAAGGAATTTAGGCATGTATATTTGTGGTAACCAGAAAGGCTTCCTTCCTTGTTCTACATAACATCCTCAAACCATGATTGTGTGAACTGTGTAAAATTCATGTTCTTAATGTGTAAATCTGATCACCTTCCTGTTTCTCTTTTTCAGAAATCTTTTTGAATAATGAAAGTCTATTTCTTTAATGTTAATATAACCTACCCTAGCTGAAACTTTTAGAAAAAGATTTCAGAAGCCAGTTACAAGCACTCCATGGTGTCATAACATAATTGGTGAAAGCAACAATTGAGCTGAGAGATGGTTCTACTAGTGCCTACTGCACTTTGCATTCTTTGACTTTTCACTCTCTAACTTTGAAGTGGTTTGCTACTTGGAACTACCAGAGTGAGAAAAGCCAGTCATATGTGAGTCACATTTGTTAGCCAGAAGCTTCCCCAAAGCTGACTCCTTTTCTCCCTTCATCTGCATTAAATTGCATGTTTTGCTGAAGCACACGGGAGAACTTCTGCAGTGCTGTGCACTGCCAGCTACCATAAGAGATACACCTTTTGTTTTCCCTGAGATGTCTAAAGTGATATCTGTGAAGGAGATTTGGTAATGGTATCTCCCAAAATCATCTGCTAAAGCAGAGCCTGCAGGCTTGTACTGTGAAAGTAAGTAAGAGTCTTTATATTATCTTTGCAAACATCTACTGTCAGCTTGGGTCTTTTTTTTTTCCACATTTGAGAAGACACTCAACACAATGCCATGATTCTACGGAATTGTTTCTATGAAGCATGTTGTGTAGCATGCCTGTCATACAAATATGCAATGTCCACGCCATTTGTTCTTCCAGAAAATTTAGAATGAAAACCAAAATCACACTACTGCTATTGAAGTATCATGTAACACACCAAATTGTCTAATTTGGTGTCAGTTTTCATTTTACTTTTAGTATCCATTCTGTCCTTGATGCACCGTAATTTAAATCCATAAAAACACATTTACTGACATGCATCATCAAAGGGCAGTTGCACCAGGTATACAACTAAAGAACAACAAACTAAGTAAGACGTAAGTAGAGTTATAAAAATATTTTTTTCTTTTACTCTTTCATTTGATGAATATAAAAATATTTAGGTTGTCTTTTGATTTGTGCTGTTCATACAAAGGAAAACAGCAAAAGCTGCTGTGGTTTTTATACATTTCCAGGTCAAGAGGAACTACCAGCTAATTACTGATTATGTATAATTCCAGAATCAGGGAGGTTGGAAGAGAGAGCGGGAGTTCAGGTAGCCTACCATGCTGCTCCAAATTGGTTCACATACGTTGTAGTGCTCAGGGCCTTGCTCTATTGAATTTTTAGAATCTCCATGGATGGCGATGCTGCAGCTCAAATTGTCATCCTGCTCCAGTGTCTGACCACCTTCTCAGTAGTCAAAGGAATTTTTTATTTTATTGAGTCAGAAATTGCCGTGTGCTGACCTGTGCTTGTTACTTTTCATCCTACTGTCACGCACTTCTGAGACCCTCTCTCTCTTTCTTATACCTCCCCATCCCAATGAGATGGCTGAAGCCTATGGCTACAATGAGTATTTGGAGAACCATGTCAAGGGCTTTGCTGAAATCAAGACATGCAACTCCCACTGCAGTCCCCTTGGACTCCTAGCCAGTCACCTCATTACAGAAGGTGGTCAAGGTAGCCTTCATAGATTTCCAGGAGCACAAGGACATTGTGGGTAATCTCTTTGTCTTTCTGAGTGGCAGTATCATTGTTCCGTGTGTGAGCAAAACAGTGCAAGTTAATCATGATAAAAGAAGCAACTAGCTATTTCATGGAATCATAAAATCATAGAATGGCTTGGATTAGAAGGGACCTCAAACACCATTAAGTTCAAAGGGTTTCCAGCCACTTTGGATCAAGCAGTAGATCAGGCTACCCAGAATCCCAGCCAGTGTACCTTTGAACAACTCCAGGGACGGGGCATCCACAGTTTCTCCGGGTAATATACTCCAACACCTAAATATCCTTTCTGTGAAAAACTTTCTCCTGCTGTCTAGTCTATATTCCCCTTACTTAAACATGGACCCACGTTTTGAGTTTGTCCCCTTGGATGACATTCCTTCCTTCTGCCATATCAACTGCACTGCTCAGCTTGGTCTCCTCTGCAAACTTGCTAAGAGTGCATTTGATCCTATTTTCTGTGTCACTGATAAAGAGGTTAAAGAGTATTGGTCCCAGATGAACCCCTGTGGGACACTACTCATCACTGGCCTCCACCTGGACATAAAGCCATCGACAATAACCCTCTGGCTGCAACCATCCAACAGATTCCTTATGCATGAAGTAGTAAACCCTTCAAACACACATCCCTGTGACTTGGAGATAAGAATATGGTGTGGGTCAATGGGTGAACCAATGGAAGGATTGACCTCCTCACTAGATTTTTAATTAAGCAGCATACCTCTTTATGATTTATTTTACTTAGTGTAAATTAAAATTTTGTTTTTATAAAACCACATATACATTTTTTAGGTACAGTGTTATGAAACAAGTTAAAGTAAAACAAATTCTCCTCTATCGAGTTGGATTTCTGGTAATAGAAACCAGAGAAGTTCATACATCTCACAAGGTGTTGCTAGGTCAGTTGGGGCTGACTGGTGTTTATTGCTTTATCCCAAAGCTTATTGAATTGTCTCCCATTTGTGTTGTGTCTAGAAATAATGTCAATTTTAAGTCTGCCTGAATGTGGCATTTTCTTTTCTTTCTGCAGATGGAGTATATATGCTGAGAAAGAAATGTGTTCATTGTGTATTGTGTTTGCCATTAAAGTACATCTTTCTTTTTTATTGCTTTGTTTATCCATTAAAAGGCAGTAAGCTTTCCCTCACTTTGTATTCGATTATTAGGATTTTCTGCTTTCCTCTTCGTAACACGTCAATGCACAGAAGTTCAGCGGGATAAGTTTTGGTAGCCATGATCTTATCTCTGAATACTTTTCCTAGGATAAGTGAATAAACAATAGAAGGATAAGAAAGATAGGCAATATACATGATAATATATTTTGTGAGGAGCAATTGGTAGGTGGTTAGTAAAAAATAGGGAAACAATATCTGTGTTTTGTTCAGTCTGTCCTCTGTTACAATCTAATGCGTTGGGTTGGAGGAAAAGATGCTGCAGCCTCTTCAAGGCTGCTTATGTTGCTCTTGAAGGCAATTAACTACTGCTGTCAGACTTGAGTTCCCAGAAGGGCCAGTGCAGCAGTTTTTCATTACTGATGCTCTGCAGTAAAATGTGTAACAAATTGTGCTGTTTCATTAAACTAAAATCTTCTTAGTTGCTGAGAGTGTATGATTCTTTAGTAAGCTGTTATTAAGGATACCTTCCTCATTGAGTACAGTTATATGTATCCAATATGAATTCTTATAAATTAATATGTGCAAATATGTACATACTAGCATTTTTTAGTTGCTCATGGAATTTGATTTAGTAAAACCAAATTTAATGGTTTATAATACATAAGGCAAAGTCAAGAATTCTACAGATCTGAGCTTTTCCTAAATGTGCTGTGCAACTGGTATGTCCAGACTTCACACCAAGTGTTCTAATAATTTTGGATAATTTCTATCAAAATATCGGTACCAAATTTGAATGTTTCTTCTTATAAAGCATAAATTAGCTGCAGTTTTAGTTTTATAACTGCATTTTAAAACTTCTTGCACAAGTCTTTTCTACTGGAACAGTAGAAAAGTAAATCCACTTGAGATGATGTAACCGATAGAATTTTCTGAAACTCTTCCTCATTTTAAAACATCAGTCTTCTTTTTTTTTTCCTTCTTTATCAACCATATTAGCCAAGACCAGAGTCTGTGTATGTGTGTTTTACAAACAGCAGGCAATCTTCTGAATTCCTTGAAAACAACAGGTTTTGCTGTGTGGGTAAAGAGCGACCTTAGTACAGAGAGCTAGTGCAGTGCCCTATATTAAAGAGTACAGAAGTCACATAAAGGAACAATATGAAAAATGCACTGAGAATGCTGTCACATCTGGGAATTATCTAATTATCAAATTGAACATGCTGCAGTGTTGACTGTATGCTCAGTGTGTTCTCTTTACAGCAGGGATGTTACATCCACAGTACAGTCACGAGAAGGATAACTACCTGAGGAATGATTAGGTCATCAGCAAAGTTCAGGCTCAATCTGTCTTACTTGGTTGTGGTTGTTTTGGTCGGTATTTTTCTGCCTTTTTTTTGCTGACTTAGAACTATCATCATCTCTGGAATTGAAAAATGAAAAATGAATGTAAAAATTGTTCATTTTCTTTTTTGTTTGCTTTTTGTTGTTGTTGCTGTTTTGAGAAAGCACTATGAGTGACACGACAGTAGAATCTTTGAAATACTTAGCTGGTAGGATCACAATGGTTAATCATATGGTTCTGGACTTTATCTCCTCTATTAGCAAGTGATTGTTCTATTTGTTTTATCAACTGTCACAATTGTTTTAATTTTCTTAAACCCTTTCTGTTTTTAAGTATTGGCAGAAGTTATGTCATCACAATTCAAAAATGTGTTATGTAGAACATAATGTGATAAGTCCATCCGTGTCAATTGTAATCTACAGCTTGTCATGGTGAATTATTTCTGGAATGAATATGGCTCAGTTATGCTTCCATAATGTGTACAAACCCTACTTAGCCCTGTCCAGGTAGACACTGTGATAAGGAGGCTCTCCACTAGAAAAAGGAGTTTAGAACAGTATAAAATAGAATAGAACAGAAGAGAGCAGTTCAGTTGGAAAGAACCTATAAAAATCAAGTCCAACTGCCTGACTGCTTCAGGGCTAACTAAAAGTTAAAGCATATTATAGAGGTTCTTTATCCAAGTGCTTCTTGGCTATTGACAGGCATGACACATCAATCATTTACTACACGTTATCATTATACTACCCATCATCATAATTACAACTGCTAGTTGTATAACTTGTCCTTGAGGACCTGGAAGTGTCTGCAGTATATTGCCAAGACTAGATACCACACAGTTTGCAAGTACCACATTACCAAAATAGATAAAACCCTACAATATAACACCTAGGAAACTGATTGTTTTGGGGTTTTTTTCAGTTTATCCTTCTTCAGTCTTTTGAGTGTGGTCTGTATTACAGAGCCATGCCTGGTGGTTTAAACATTCTGACCTTGTCCTTGGATTTGTGCTGGATTATACTGGCAGTTGACATTGGGTTAATTGTTACAAATCCATATGCCATTAGGTGCAAAAAAAATAGGAGTTTTTTTGGTTCTTTAATTTTTTCTGATCTTATCCTGTTCGTGCAAGTTTTCTAATTCATCTGTGAGAGGGTCTTCATTAGTTGTATAATGCCTGTGGCATAAACCAGTTTTGTTAATTTTCTAAGTAATTGCCTAGAAAGCTCGTCCTGTTATGTTGTCTGACGCTTTCTGAATATCTTCAGCTTGTAAATGGCCATATTCCTTATGAAGGATGTATTGATGCAAGCATTTCACTATTTGCAATTAAAAATGTGGTAAGCAAGGTTTGAAGTTCTTGATTCTGGAGAAGGGGAGGTTAAAGATACAAGCAGAATCTAATAAATATGTTATGTGAAATGCAGTTAAAGTCTGATAATCAAGAAACCTTGACCTTAAGAAATTTGCTTGAGCAAAGAATGTTCCTTGCTCAGTATTAGTAGCTTCCTTTTGCTGATAGTGAAGGATTAATACACATATCTACAGAAATTCTGCATGCATTTGACAAAGTAAATTAGAATGGAATATAAAAGTCTTGAGATAAACGTTTGTTCCCAGTACAGTTTCATGTAGTATCTAAGCTAATTGCTTCTAAATGGACACTGGCTTCTGAAACTGATGGTATGAAATTTTACCAAACATGCTCTGCTTCTGAGACAGTGGTCCTTCCACTGATAGGCTGGAATCTAGAACCCACCCAGCTGTGTTGTGGTACTGTGTCATGTGCTGACAATACACCTCTCACTGGAAAAGATATTAATATGTCAAATCAGAAGAAATTTCACTCTAGAAGAAATAGTTAGGAAACTGTGTTTCCAACAAATGCACAGGAGCAGTGTGCACATCAGCTGACAAAGTCAGTCAGTAGTGAAGGTGACATGAGAATTACAAACTAGTCAGTCACATCTAAAATTGCCAGTCTGAAGAGATTAAGGAGGTGAGTAATAGTATATGGCAGTAGTACATGGCAAGGGATATGCTGTTGTGTTTGAGCTCGACTGAAAGTTTAGGAGGGAGACATCTGAGACTATCAGCTGAATGAATGAGTTGGTGGATGAAAAGTGTAACAGACAGTTCACTACCGTCCTCTAATATCAATATTAAAATCATAGAATCACAGAATCATTTGAGTTAGAAGGGACTTTTAAAAAGGTCACCAAGTCCAAATCTCCGTTCAGGAATAAAAATGCACTTGCAGCAACAGAACAGGTGAGATATTGCTTTCTTGTTTAGTGAAAACTCAACTGGACAATAATAGTCAAGTAGCTGGAAGTAAATTAGTTTATTTAAAAATCACTTAAATTATGAAAGTAAAGGTCACCTGATAATTTGAATTGCTTATGCAACCATTACTCCTGGGATTAGGTCTGAAAAACAGTAGCAAGTTTACGGGAGAGCCCAGAGAGAAAGGAGGTTCATATAAAGGAGGTCAGATCATAAAAACAGTAAACAAAAATTCACCGGAAACCCCAAAACTGAAGAATCAAAGAGCTTAAAATGTTCCTTCTGAATATTTCAAAGAGTTGAGAGAAATTCTGGTTGTGAGCATCATTATGGAATTAAATTGATATAATTCATTTGAATGAGTCAAAATGCTCTTTTTATTTTTTTATTTTTTTTTTTAAAAAAAAAAAGAGAGAAAGAAAGAGAGAGAAAGAAAAAGAAAATGAGAGACAGTG